>NC_056748.1:572298715-572496215 GCF_019279795.1 Protopterus annectens
ATGCTGGCAATTTTATCCATTTTTCACCACCCAAACTCCTTTGAAACTTAAACTCAAGTCTTGGAAAGTATATGCTTGTATAATTTCAGGGATACATAAACAGTTTGATGTGATGTTCAGAGATTCCTAAATTGTAGTTGACCCAGCTACAGTTGTTTTCTACACCATTATGTGTGGAAAAAGTCTGTTGCGGCTGACATTCAAATGGAGATAATGAAACTTCAGTTTGAATTTTTTTTTCTTTTTACTTATTATGAAAGAATTTTTAGGAGAAGGTATGTGGTTGTAGAAATTCTTGGACACTATAAGTTTGTTACACAAGAAAGACTTTCAACCTACTTTTACAAGGATTACAAAGTTTGGAAGTAAAAATACTTGCAAACAACTCTTCTCATCTGTGAAGATTAATTCTTTAACTGCTGATGCAGTCAGGGACTTTCTGTCAGCTGAAAAATTCAGTTACAGTTAGAGGAGTGATAGAGCTTTTGGGCTTCCTCATTTTTGCATGAGCAAAAGTGGCTCCATGGAAGATTTTCAGTAGATCCCTAACTAATCTTCAAAATGTAGGATACCAGAAACACCACAGAGTTTGGCCATCAATGAGGGAAATCAGATATTTTTCTATTCTCCTAAAACAAACCTAAGCTAACATTTTCTGATTGAGCAATTTCTCTCTCTTGACTCCAAGTATGTAAATATTGTAAATAGCATGTAACCTCAGATCCTTATAGTACAGACAGTTGAAACCTGCTGCCCTGAATGGAAATTCCTGTAAACTGTGTTCTCTATTATCTTTAATTGTGTTCTTGATGTACATTTTATGCATTGACTTTTCTTGACTGTATGACTTTTATATTTGTAACTTTATCTTCAACATTATGTAACCTTTATTGTATCATATTGCTTATGGAGCTTTTTTCCCCAGGCCTCAACTGAAAATGGTCACTTTCTAGCCCAGTGGACTTTCCCGGTAATCAAACTGAAAATAAAATAAAATAAAATAAAATAAAATAAATTATTTGTGGCCCATTTTCTTGATCGATTTTAATGGGTTATGTTTCCTGGCTAGAAGCTTGAATAACATCAGATGCATTGCAAATGATTACAGATGGAGCTCTGGGATATGGTATGGGTGCTATTTTAATGGGCAGTGGTTTTCTGCTCCTTGGCCATCTTCCTGCTCCTCTAAGATGAAAAAGCATACCACCTTTTTAGAATGGGTGGCAACACTGGCCTGGCAAGATGAAATGTACAATAAGAAAGTATGTTTTGTTCATTTCAAACAACCAGGCAATGGTGCATGTTCTGACTAAAAAGTTTTCCAGATTAATTTGGGTACAGTTCCTATGGTTATTGGTCCTCCACAGTTACACATCAGTTAGTATTTTTCTGCCAAATATATCCCTGGTGCTTGTAATGTACTCATAGCCCTTCTGATTTACAGGCCTCCAGATCTCATCAGTTGGCACCAGAAGCACAAGACTCCCCCACTCTTATTCCAGAGGACCTGTGGATGATTGGCAAGGGATAGCTGGCTTGCTTTGGTGGAATTCCTGTGACCCCAGTGCAAAAATAGTGGGTCCACTTTTAAATTTCGAAATACCAAAATCTCGAGTTTTGAGATATCGAACTCAAAACATCAAGATTTTGGTATCTCAAAATTCAAAACTGAACAAAAAAAAAAAAAAAAAAACAAGTAAAATAATGTTTTTGCAGGGGTCAAGCCCCCCTGCACCCCCACACCCCCTCTACTTTAATATACCAACTCTGAGATCGTGCTACAGTGAAGAGAATAGTAAGTGGAACAGGAGCATTACCATTCTCTTCACTGCAGTGCGATCTCGGAGTTGGTATATTTAAGTAGGGAGGGTGTGGGGGATGCAGGGTGGCTTGCCTCCAGCAAAAACATTATTTTAGCTGTGTTTTTTTTTTATTTTGTTCACTTTTAACTTTCGAGATACCAAAATCTCAATGTTTTTAGTTCGGTATCTCAAAACTCGAGATTTTGGTATTTTGAAATTTAAAAGTGGACCCCAAAAATAGCATATGGGTTAGCTCTTCAAACCTTTTAATCTTTTCAGATGATCCTCTGTAAAAAAGTGCATTATTTAACCTCCCTCTGGGATAAGAAAAAGGTGCCCAGAGTGGTCAAAGTGCATTTATCATCTCTTAGTTTATTGGCCGGAGTTACTGCTTTACAGGATATAACTAAGCACTGGCTGATTGGCAGGTTGCTAAAGGACTGGGTTAGAGTCTTGGGAGTGATCACTGATGCACACTGGCCATTGGTAAAATTTGTTGTAAAACTATTTCAGGCAATGTTTATTTGCTGACAAGTGATTATGCTATCTATGACCTGCAAGCTGCATTATTTACTTGGTTACATGTGGGAGCCTTCCACATTAACTAACTACTGGGCTCCCTGAAATGGAGTCACATAGCTGTTTTGGATGATCCTTTCTTTGCTTTAATTGCTAGGTACAGAATTGACAGAACTGGGTTAGGTCATCAGGTATTCCTGGACAGAGCCTTAACTCCATTAATCTGCTCCCTGCATTGAAATATCACTAATAGGTGCCATTCCTTTTCCAATGAGCACAATGACCTGGTCGTTATCTTTCTGCATTGGAACCACATGGTACACAAAGACTTAGATATCTGTGTGCACAAAGCTTTTCTTGTCCTAGTCCTCCTAAACAGTGGTTTGTCCTATTATTCCTTTTACATGAATTGAGTCTTTTTTCTTAGTCAGAGAGGTTCAGTCCAAGATATAATAAGAAGGGCCTCAGGAGTTGTTTGAGTTTTATTAGGTATATACTTTAATGTGGGTCTATATTACAGAATCAAATGTTTAGCTTGTCGAACAGCTAAACATCGACAGCTAAACATCGAAACCTTAACATCGTGAATGCCAATACCACAGATTTGCTTGGCCATTGGAAACTTACATAAACCTTAAACCCTAATTAAGTGGGGGCCTTCCCTGAGAAAAAAATTGCAGAAGTGGCCGTTCCCGGTTTTATGCTTTCACTCTTTAGCTGTCGACATGTAGGTGTTCGACAAGCTAAGCGTTTGCTCACCTAATATAGACCCTTTAACTTGGGGGTCTTGCAAACTACCTGATTATTCCTATCTTAATTACAGGTCATTGACAGGTTTTGATCTTCGTTCACTCATTTGTTTGGTAGGCAATTGACAGGGAAAAGGTATGAGGTGGAGGCTTACAGTTGGTACTGGACTTTGCACCTGGGATGGTATTTGGAAAGGCTTGAATGGTATGATTTGTAAATAAATGCAACCCTTATCTGCGTTAGGTTATTATAACACTCTTAGGGAGCAGCATCATAACTTAGACCGTGAACAGTAGACGTTTGACCAGGATCTTGAAAAGCCTAGTAATGTACCAATGTCTGTGTATCAACACTTTAGTAGCTTTGTCAACATTGGTATTTAGGCTGTCTTAGGGGATTGATGGGCATACTGGCTGCCCTGGAGACAGAACAAACATTTTTAAAGCAGAGAGTAGCCAGGGCTTCTTTTCATTTGGAATTCTGGGTTATTGAGGACTATGACTTTAAAGTTATGGATCCCATATCATACATGGAGAATGGCATTCACCTTCGAATACAGGGCAAGACGTTTTGTTTTTTGGCTTCTTTCTTTCAAGATGGCTTAAGCCCACACCAGATTTTATATAACCATAAAGTACCTTAGGATGTATCAGAAGGGTTGCTGTACATATCTTTGTGGTTTTATTGGTAGTAAGGTTCTTGGTATTCCTTGTTCAACTCTGGTTGTTTTGTCTGGTTGAAATTGATTTGTAGGCCAAGAAAGTGGGAGAAACAGGTTGATACTGTCTATAGTCTGATGAATAGATGCTTGATGACCTCTCCCCTTCCCCCTTCGTTGTCTGAACCAGTCTATCAGGACTGTGAAAGTGAGCTGTCATCAGTGTTGTATTTGGGCAGTGGTTGGGCTTCGACAAGGGAACATTCAGGAGATGATGCTCTAGAAGAATGGGACAAATGGAATTGGCATGGTCTGCCTGCCATGCTGCCTGGTCTTGAGGTTTGTTTGTTTTACTGATGTCTTATTTTTGTGGTTATGCTGAATTATCAGTTTTGTCATAAAACTTGTATTCTTAGCATTTGTATTCACTCATGATAAGTGTTATATTTGTTATAATAAACTGGTCACACTAACTCTGAGGAGTTTTTGTGCTTTTGTTGAGGATAGTAGTGGGAGGATACAACTAATATTTGTAAAGGAGACACATTCATTCCATTGCCACTAGTGGGCAGTGAGGGAGTGACATTCCAGTCCGTAGGAGATCCCACTATTGAGGTGCCAGTTTGGGAGTGTGGATGATTACTTCACTGAAGCAGTGAAGAGCTCCCACCCTTCCCTCCCTCAATTTTCTTTTTTTTTTCAATGGGGCTAAATGGCCTTACTCCTCTTTGCATTCCTCCATTCCTTTCCTGAGCTGGCCAACTTTCAGGAATGTGGGAGTGAGCTGTCATAAATGCTTCATTTGGACAGTGGTCAGGAAAAGTTTAATATTTTTGTTTCTTATTTTATACAAACCCGCTCAGATATATATATATATATATATATATATATATATATATATATATATATATATATGGTGTTAGTGTGAAATAAATGCAAAATATACATTATTATTTGTAAAATGATTGACAAAACCAGTGCAACGAAACGGCTATATATATGGCTATATATAGTAAGTAGCAATAATCAGCTAAACTATCTCAGCTAACGGAATATAAATTCCGCTGCATTATTTCAGTGCTATACCTGATGTAGCATAGTGAGCTACCTTTTTGATCCCATTTTCTATTTATACAAAACTGATTGTTTCTGTCTGCCTTTATTCTCCAACTTGTGGCTCAACCCACTCCATTCCCCCTCGCTTACGCTCGGGCTCACTTCGCTCCGCTACCCTACCCCCATTCCCACCCACCCCCTCTTTTCTGTAATTTATACTTAAATGGCCACACCCCTTCAACAATTACCCAATTACCACTTAGTTCATATTAAGGCACAGCCAGACCTATCCCAAATCTCCAAAATCAGCCATACAATGTATGCAATGGCTAACAAACTCAAACATCACTCCCACTCAAGCCCTAATGTACAAGAGACTAAATGGTAGTTATATTACTCTTTTAATAACCTTATTATCCCTTGCTCATATCATTTCTTAACAAAACAGATTTCATGCATCACTCCAAAAACGGTGTCACCTCTAACCCTTATGCACCCAAACTACAGTGTATTAACATTAACATTTCTTCATCACTCATAAACACCACAATAATACATTACATGCATTTCTTCTTTATTCAACACCTCAGTATTTCAAAATCATCTGTAAAATTTAATAAACATATGCTTACTATCACAAAGATCACTGCAAACCTAGTCAACAAACTAAAACTAAGTGGTGATATACACCCAAACCCAGGACCTATCACTAATCGAAACTCAGACATAAACATTACCATGTACCACACTCAACTAACAATCATTCCCCAAAGAAGTAAAGGTGATATATTCTTCTTGCATTTGTATATTAGAAGCATCACCAATAAAATCCATAACCCGCATGCTAATATCATTCTATATATATATTCCTGACATATTAGTGGTTACTGAAACCTGGATGAAACCCATATCACAAATGATGAAATTCTCTCCCCTGGTTATAACATTATTCATCAGGATAGAATGGAGAAAAAAGGTGGAGGCATAGCAATATTCTACAAAACAGATCTGTCTTTAACAGCTGTTGATCTAACCACCCTAAACTTTACTAAAGCTGAAACACTATGTTGCAAACTTACCATAAATTCAAAAAAACATATTAATATAATTGGCATATATATTCCCCCAGGAGATAATATATATTCCTTGGAAAGTATCCTAGATTACATTTCTCATAAATTACCCCAGGAAATAATTATATTAGGAGATCTTAACATTGATTGGACAAACTGCAATGGCCAAAACCCCACTAAATATGTACCCTTCATAGGTTTACCCAGCTCATCCAAAATCCCACCAGAATAGACAAAACATCAAATAAGTACTCCATTCTAGACTGGATACTTATAAATAGACCTGACCATTCTCCTCACTCAGGCTATCTCCCAGACAGGCTTAGTGACCATCTCCCAACATACCTACTAAGAGAATGGCTGTACCCCACTAAAATGACACTATATCGGCAGATAAAGAACAAAAAAATATGAACTTTGATTACTTTCTTTATATACTGAGACACTGCAACTGGTCCCCTCTTATAGTACTACCCCTAGTTGAAGCCACTAATTACTTTACTAGTACCTTCCTATCCATCCTAGATGAGCATGCCCCTCCCAGGACTATTAGAGTTAAATCAAATTTTGCCCCATGGTTAAGCAATGACTCCAGGTCTCTAATAAAAGCAAGAGATAAAGCATGGCTACATAGGCAAAAAACTAAATCCCACATTACTAGGCAACCTTACTGTGAACTAAGAAACAAAGTAAAAAAGCAAATGAAACAAGATAAAGTAAATTATAACTCAGAAATACAAACTAAACACCACAATAACCCCCAAAATTCTGGGCTACAATTAACGTTCTGCGACCTGGAAAAGCTGGTACACCCCCTCCCACTACAAAAAACAGCTCTGACTGTATAGCTACATAGTTTAACACCTACTTCACTGAAACTATTCTACAACTCTCTAATAGCCAAAATCCTACTAATACCTCACAAACACCTAAACCCCAACAAAACAGGTACAGCTTCTCTCTTCAACCAACATCATTAAATACTATTAGAAAACTTCATAGAAAACTAAAACCCACTTCTCTAGCTGTCTTGCTCTTTCTTTGTGATGCTTTAATCTCAGAAAAATTAAAAAAACACACTTGTTACCATTCAAGAAAGAACAAATTATGAAAACTATACCCTAAAATAATGGGTCAATTGACTGAACTTTTACTCTCATGCTATTCAGATGAGGTGTAAAAGGCAAAAACAAATTGTGAAAATAATAGACAAATAAGGTACATCTTTTATATTGCACTTCTTTAAGGATAATCCTTTAGACAGCTACTTTAATCTGTGACAACCTGGGAGAGACAAAGAACGTTCAGAAGAAAATGG
Organism: Protopterus annectens; assembly: GCF_019279795.1. Lineage (NCBI taxonomy): Eukaryota > Metazoa > Chordata > Ceratodontiformes > Protopteridae > Protopterus > Protopterus annectens. Next base: position 572,305,892 of record NC_056748.1, read on the forward strand.
ATCTGTGGAATTGTAGAACAATAGATCCAAAATATCTCTCATTCAGGCAGATAGCATTCTCCAGGTTCTTCAAAGAAACAGAAAGGAAAATAGATTGATTGGATACATTTATTTCTGTGAATTCAAAGATTCATCTTGATAACTGACTCTTAAGGGTTTAGACTATGTTGCTAACTAATGTACTTACTTACTGGAGCTCTTATTCTCACTATTTTAATACTAGTTCAAAGTTCTCAAATGTGATGTTTACAATGTTGTTTGACTTTGTCATACAATTTGTTTTAATTATGACCTGGGTCTGCAGTTTGCTACTGTTTCTATAGCCAGCTTCGTAGAAATGGGTATCATGACACAATGTAGAAATTATTGCATGTTTTCTAACAACCACCAAATTTTCAAACAATCTGATGCAGTATTTGAGAGATCACTTATTCACTGTCTCTTGAGGCAAAGCTGTCACATACGGGTCTATATTACATAATCAAAATGTAATTTAATCGAACGGCACTTACATCAAAAATGCCATTTATCGAATTCACTCTTGTGGGGAGCTGCGCAGCCCATATCCCCCGCTAATTATATATACCAACTCTGAGATCGCAATACAGTGAGGAAAGGGCAAATTTTCTGATCTTCACTGTACCTCGATCTCACTATAAACAACTCGATGAATGGCATGTCGATGTAAATTGCCGTTCTATTAATTTACTTTTCGATAATGTAATATAGACCCCTCACATACTCCCTGAAAATACCAAGTAGGTTGCCAGAAACACGCAACACTACATAATACGTGCCACACACACTAAAGGACAAGCACATAGACCTACATATGCTGAAGTTGTTAAAAATAATCTACCCAAACCCAAGCCTCAAAGGTCTCCCAGATTTTGTAAGTGGACTAAGTACCATCATCCTCCAAAATACACTACCAAGGCATCACTCACCACAACACATTCAATCCTCAAATTATAGTGTCCCAGCATCTAAGCCCATAAGGCAGACCAACACACAATCCAACATTCTGATCATAAGACACTCCATTGTAAGACATACCAATGTCTCACTCACTAGACTAAACAAGGAGAGGGTCATAATTAGTTGCCTTTCAGAACCCAGAATCCGCCAGATCATGAACACACTCAGATTATTAAATGACAACTACCAGTATAACTGTGTCATAGTCCATGTGAGAGTAAATGACCTGAGACCTACCCCCCCCCAGACTATATGAAGAGAGACATGATAGTGTTGTCAGAATAGTGTCCCAGGTCAGTATGAACCTAGCACTGCGCAGCATTCTACCTTCTCCAAGAATGAGGCTTAAATACCAACAAAAGATAACTGACTTTAAAAACTGGCTTAGTTTTTGTCATTTGAAGGGAAACAATATTTCTTTGTATGGTATGAAGTGGGCGACAGACCACACTGATTCATCAGGGATGGACTGTACCTATCCCCTCTAGGCATTTAAATATTGAATAAAACCTTGTCCACCCCCATAATGTCTTTCTTTGGCAATGCCAACCTAATAAACTATCAGGCAGAACCAACCCAGGATAATATAAAGGTGATACTGCCCAATGCAAGGAGTTTAAATAAAAAAAAAACTCCATTCCCTTGAAGATGACCCTGAAGAATGTAGATGTGTGTAGTTACATAGACATGGTTTAAAGCCACAGAGAGCACCCCAGTAGTTAAAGGGCTATAAATCCCTCAACACATTTAGACCAGCTACTGCATAGAAAGTGACAAAAGATGGAAGTGCCTTGATTTACATCGAAAATAAACACCCTTCAAAGCTGGTTAAGCAGTATGACACAGACAGGCTTCTTTGTGTGGAGCTCACCATAAACAAAGTCCCATATAACATCTTTACAAAATATAGGTCCCCCTCAATGACCCAGAAAATCCATACTACTTACTTAAATGAACTAAAAAAACTTTCCATTCAACAGAACACCATACTCTTGGGAGATTTTGGCTACCTCACTATAAACTGGGAATAATAAATGCTCTCCAGCTTGCAGGCCCAATGATTCCTGGACTTTATCAACACAAATGCCCTCAACCAACTACTTTGTACACCTATTAGGGGTGCCAACATTTTGAGCTAGTCCTCACCTATATGACAAACATTGCTTACCCACAAGTATACCATCCTCACTGGTCAGACCATAAAACAGTCTCCTTTAAACTAAAAATAAAACCTGGGACACCATGTAACCTGGAACTTTTAGAAATTATTCCATGGAAAAGTTCCTAATTTTATGCAACACCATGGTAAAATTTACACCCCCACCCCCAAACCCATGGAACATTGCTGCCTATATGACGTTATTCAAAAAAATACTTTACAGTCTTAGATATATATATATATATATATATATACAGCTGCACAGATGCAGCAGTACCTACCTGAAATAAGCACAGGACAAACTCAAAAAAACAAGCCACCCTGGTGTAAACCCAATATCAATAGGATGTATAACAAAAAGGAAGAAAAACATTGGCAAAAATAGAAAGTGCAATGCCCAGTAAGGTAAGAAATCCCTCATAAAACTAAATGAACAACTCAGAGGACTATTTAATTCAACTAAAGCAAAAAAAAAAAAAAAATCAGTCAGTCGCCCTGCTAGACAGGGGTCCAGGGAAGTAAATATTGTGGGAAGAAATTGCCAGGGAATTGTTATGGCTAGGCTTGCACAGGCCCTAGGGCCAATAGCCTTGTACCAACCTATGAACCTAAACTTGAATTTTAAGTAAAACTAGCCTCCCAGGCAAAGGACTACCAAAGCCAATCTTTAGGTATGTCCACAACCTCAAAGGCAATACACATCAATGAATCAAACTAACTATAAATGGAGCCACTCGTACTGAGTAGGCACATAAAGCAAATCTACCAACCAGTAAACGCATACCCCACTTTCTCTCCCAGACATTTCTGAAGAAATGCCTCTAAACATAGCCTTCAGTTATCATTAGGGAACAAGTCCTCAATGCAGTCTCCAAGGCAAAAAACGCAGTTGCAATGGGATCTGATAATATCCTAGGATGCCTCTTTAATAGCCTGAAACATGACCTATTGGGCCAACTAGAAATACTATTCAGTCATAGCCTTCAAACAGACTTCATAGCAAAGAAATCGATTACAAGAACTGTTATCCTTGTGGGCTGTCCACATACCCAGGAACTAATGACCAATAAATCTGACTAGTCTCATATGTAAGGCCATGGAAACAATATTCATGGACTTGATAAATAATGACATAGGAAACCTTCAAACATTGGATCCAACTCAATTTAGTTTTGTCAAGGGCAGGTCATGCCTATTCACCATAATGGACTTATTTGAGAAGGTCACCAAAGCAACAGATCAGGATAAAACAATGCATATTGCCTATCTCAACCTGGCCAAAGCATATTCCACTCATGCTTTCTAATCAAGCTTATAAAAACTAGGTATAAATCCCTACGTCACCCACTGGACAGCCAATTGGATCACAGACAGGACACAAGAAGTCAGGATAGGGGAGTCTACCTCCACAAAAAGGCCAGTCAGTAGTGGAGTCCCCCTGGGGCTTGGTACTAGGGCCACACCTTTTTGACATCTACTTCTCTGAGATCAATGACAATGTCAAAGACCACTGATGACAAACTTCTCAGACGATTGCAAACTAGGTTCAGTCAGACAATCTGCCAAGGACAAAACTATCCTCCAAAAGGTCTCACACTGACTACTAACTGGTGTCAGAGTCATGGTTTAAAACTTAGTGCCAAAGAAAGCATGGTAGTGTATTTTGGAATTTTGGCCACCTTGGAAAATTACTGCATTGATGATAATACACTCCTAACAGTTAGCCCTGTGGTCAGGAACCTACAAATGCATATAGACAGTGACTTGGTATTTGACTACCATCTGTCTACTGTAGTAAATAAATTATTCTGTGTTAAGAAAATTATAATCAATGGTATGCCATCTATATTCAATGATGTCACTGTTCTATACTCTGCCCTCATTAGACCAATCATCGAGTACAATGTCCACTTCTGTACATACTGAAGAGGCATTGAGTATAGTGTCCCTTGGTATGTAACTGACCAGGCACATACAACAAGTTGAGCAATCGCAGAGGTCCGTCACAAAAAGAATATATGGTGTAGACAACACGTCCTATGCACACTGCCTCAAAGTGTTATACTTGGTTTCCTACAGTTTGGCCTGCAAAGCATTCTCTGATCCAGCCCTTATGGACTTGCTGCATATCTACAAAACAAACAGTATCAGAAATACCTGACCTAGGGAATTAAACCTCATCTGCAACATAAATAAGACAGGTTGAATGTGCCACAGAAACTATCAGTTATCTGTAACAGAATCCCTATCCATGTGAAACAGAGTTTCTTCTGGCACTCTTCCAAGTACAACTTTGATCATCAGATCATGAATTGTAAATTTACCCTAGGTCAACCTAACATCTCTGTTAGAAAGAAGATGCATGTAAATGCTTGACCACTCTTGCAGAAGTTATCCCCCTATAAAATGAGTGGTATCTTAACCTGTCTAACACATTTGGGAAGCATGTCTATACTTAAAAAGGCCCTTTAGGGTAGTTATCCTTGTAATCAACCATGAACCAATGAATGCAGGACCATTGACTTAATACCCATTTAGAATATATCTGCATTGAGTTTTCATTACATCAGAAGTGAAAGGCTGAGTTATTTTTACAGCAAAGGACACTTTATGTTACTGGAAAAATGCCATGAGCAAAATGCCCCGATACTGATGGGAGAGCAATGTGGTAAGGTGAAATATAGCACTTTGATGCATTTAAATTCAAATTCTTTATAGTAGAAAGATTATTTTATCTATAGTTTTCATATCTCTGTCATGATATAATGTACTAAAAGTTGCATTAAGTGCACTCCAGTTGAGACTGGCATATGCCCTTTTAGTCATATGTACTAAATGCAGGATTTTATTGGCATATTACAGTGGCAGCACAGCTGCTGGATTATACCCAGTTTTCAGTCAGATTAAGAATATGACATCTACTCGGGGTGAAGAATGCATCATATGTCTAGAGAGATCTATTTTGAGTATCAGTATAACAGAAGTAAATAATACCATACATAGTCCTGAGTAAGAAAACTCTCTGTCATCGAATTTAGGTTTGCACCCAACCTCTCTACCTTTCAAATTCTGGACTCCTAAACAGCAACACTTGAAGATAAACTTGTGTACATATCTTTAGATATGAAATAACTATTCAGGTGCATTCTATAGCTGAGAGTTGTGCACATGTCTTAGAAGTTTCCTAGGAAATTTCAAATTGTTTTAGACATGTGGTCTATATTGCTCAATGCCACCACTAGGTCTGCATAGCCATTATTCACAACAAATATGTAAAGTTGATATTTTTTTCATTTTGGCAAATTCAGTGTGTGTGTGTGTGTGTGTGTATATATATATATATATATATATATATATATATATATATATATATATATTATCATTTTTGTGTTTTATACAGTTGCAACTTAAAAAATATTTCTTCTGTCATTCAAATATTATAGCAGCAGTCTCGTGTTGTTCTTAGACAAATACTTGACATTGAGATATTTGCCCTAAGCATATTAGTACACAAGATAACTTTCCAGAAGACTTCTAAGGATTTTTTAAGAATATCTTGAAGCAATTTAAAGACACTGACATTCCTTTATTGGTTTAGCTCAAGCCAAAATGACCATCAAAAATTGACAACCTGCAACATTTTCAAAATATTAGGTATCAATTTCTTCTGAGTAATAAATATGATGTCTATCAAAATCAAAAATATACAATGTTTCCTCAATTTCAAAAGAATCTGTTTTTTTTTTTTGTATAAATGTGATATTTTTCTTTATAAAGGTTAGAATTAAATAAAAATGAATATGCAGCTGCTCCTTTCCTTTTGCTGTTAGAACCACAATCTAAGGGTTTTTATACTAAATTATACCTGTAGCATATCATGAAAATTTGGAGAATATGCCAAACTATTTTAGTGATATCACATATATAGACAGCCAAAATAGCCGGTGACTTATAAGTAAACGTTCTTTACAGAAATCTGTTCAGCTGCAACAAAAAACGTCTTTTACTGCAAGGTTCAATGAGGATTTCTCTTTTCTCACTTCATTTTTTTCTAACACATAAACCATGTTGTAACTGGTTGCTTTGTTAATTGTTAAGCTCATTGTGGGGAATATGTTATGCATTGTAGTTGAGCAAATGTTACTTGTATGAGACCATTTAATATTAATGCAGTTGTATTGCAGCACTCTATTGTTAAACACTTTCCTGAAGGGATGCTGGTTCCTCTGACTGCCTTACAGATGTAAGGCCTGATACCTGTTTTGTTTACTGCATTACCTGTAAATGAAGGATGGAAAGAAGATTTTTAAAAAATAAGTATTCTTTCATTTATTCTGTGACAGACAGTATGAGGCTACAGATTTGCTGTGCTCCCAGGCTCATTGGAGAAACTGCATTTTCCATGTGTTTTTTTTTTCTGTGTGCTCTGTACTGTTAAGTGCTCAGTTAGTAAGAAATCCAACAGCCTTGGTACCTGTACTGTGTTAATTTTTGTAGCAGTGCTATTATACTTGGCCTAATCTTTTCTTTCATAAATGTATTTTAAACTGCATTAGGTCCTTGGTGCACCATGAGGCTGAAGAATGTAAGATTCCTACTGATAAAACAAAATGCCGCACCCTTCTCTATGCATGTATTAGACTAGTTTTTATTATGCAAAACAATATGTGTTTAGTCAGACATTCTTGGTCTAGTTTGGGGGATAACCACACTATGGATAAATGTATGAGCCAGTGCAGACGATTTGTAGATTGCTTTTATTTTTTTCATATAACAAGGATTTTAAGCTTTTACAGGTTTTAATGTGGGTATAGAGGCCAATCCGAAGTTTTCATAGTGGTTTTAATTATAGTATGACTGCACTTTGAAGCTAAAGCTCATGGACGCTGTTTAAACATTTTTGTGTTCCATTGTCACACTGCCTTTAAAGATATAATGCTGGACTTGTGTTCCTCATGTTTATCTTTCTATTGCAGTCATGCATTTCTTACCCATGACCAGTGGCATGGTGCCCCTTTGTCCAGCTGGCTTTTTCAGTTAAATAGATAAAATAAAGTTGAGAACTTGTAATGATGACTCATTGTACATGCTTACTTTAGTTATTTAGTAGCATATATAATCTTAAATAGGGCTAATTTCATGAAGAACATCAGTACATCTAGGAGGAACAAAGCTAAACCTGAGGGCCAAATCATAGTAGCTCAGACATGTGAGTGTCCAGTTCACTTAGAAATTAAACAAATAAATAAAAAAAGCAAAATTCTATTAGATAAATTTCTCATTTTTGTTATAATTCTGATGGTATTTTTCCCAGTCCTGTAATGGTACATTATATGAATCTTTTGTACATGAGCGGATTAATCTTAAAGTGGAGGATTTCCTTCACTTATCTGTATGCCATTTTAGGGAGTCATTATTACAACAGCTTTCTGTGAGTTTCTGAATGTTGAATGGAAATTATTTTAACTGGGACCCTCCTGGTCTGAATGAATTATATCAACAGAGTGACTATTCCCTGAGACTGCATTGATTTAATTTGATTGAATGAACTGGAGTTATGCTGCTTTTCCGTATATGGTTGTGCTGCGGGTGACAAGACTTCTTGTGTATCTTTGGTTTATGCTGAATAACCTCTTCAATGTTAATTCAGTAATCCTGGATCTCTCCTTGCTCCTGGGTTTATTAACCATCTCTATCTTACATGCTTGTTCTAAACTTGTAACCTTATGATTTGTCTCTGAGTACAAATGCCATTGATTCTTGTAAACCTCAGTGGGCTGTCTTTACATGCATTGTTTCAAGAAGTTCCCAGGATGCAAATGGTGCAATGTGATCCTTTGTTAAAGGGTCATCAAGGTAGGACAGAATCAAATAACCACTCCTGTCCTTTAAAATCCTGAGAAGTTTTGTGTCTTACTTAATGTTTAATCTTATTTAATCATGGAAAAAACTCATTGATGGTATGGTTGAATGAAGAGGGGGGAATTTAAGTAAACTGTTTCTTACAGCCTGTAGCTTCCTGTCAGCTGTAATTGTATATGTATGTCCAAGAGACTGGGTTATATCTAATAATGGTCCTTAGACTAGCTTGCTACCTGGCAAACAAACAAATACATAAATATATAAATAAATAATTGGTTATTAGATGAAATAAGGATAAGATGAATAGCTTAACAGTACTTTCATCTTTTTCTCAGGGATATCACCATTTTAACTAGTCAATTGTTGGATACCATCTTACTGTTTGACATGGAACTAACAGTAATCACAACAAGATCACAGGATATACAAGGCAAGCTTAACCAGAGGTCATGCAAGTGCCTTGCCAAGATCAACCCTCAGGTTCTATCACATTTTACAAGGAGGGTAGCACCTGTAAGTCTACATGCAAATTAAAGGGCACTCATCCAGCTGTCCAAGCAATGTTTGAAGGATGACAAGGAATCACATTGCTTGACAAGTATGGGAGTCTGCTGCAGAGCAAGGGGAGGAGCTCAGTGATGAAGCTACTCTCCACCTAGTGTTATTTACACACTGATGAAGGTTCACATCTCTAGTTCTTGTATTGGTTGCATGCTTGGTTTTGTTTAGGAAAAGGAGTTCAAAAAGAACTGGATCTCTAAGGGCAAGGTAAGTTAGGCAGAGGTCTCCCCAGAGGAGCCTGTACAGCACCGAATACAAAAACAAGGATTCCAATCCTTCCTGGTAGCTAATGTTTGTGAAACAAGAAATCCTTTTTAGGCATCTCTACTTTTTTTTCTTAACATGTTTGGCCAGATACATGCAGAAGGGTGTATTATATTGTATAATAGCTCTTGCTAGGACAGCATATAGGAAAACAATGACTTCCTATCTTTTAGAAGCGATGCCCTTAGCAATCAGATGAATAATATAGAGGGATTTCCTAACTACAGTTGCCAGGTGATGGTCAAAGTAAAGAGAGCAATCAACCCACCTATTTAATTTCCTGTATTTTCCAAGTTCTTTTATTTACATACGCTAAATAATTGCTAAGTGGCTACCATTTTTTTTATTAATAGAAATTCTGTCCAACATGACATCCTTTACATTTTATCTGGATTTATAACAAAATGTCACACACACAATAATGAATCTGTTAAGATGACAATGCATATCACTGACTTCAATAAAAAAAAAAAAAATGAAAAAAAAATTGTAGGTGGCTATATATAATAACTCCAACATCGCACTAAAAAGACAAAGACACTAAATTCACCATTACATACCCTATATTCCCCTTGTACAAACACACATCATATACTTACAAACAGCACCACTCTCAATAGTTGCACAATCACACTCTTACCTACCTACCCAAACCTACACCTAAAACTTCCCAACACACTCGCATATACTCAAACCCTTACCCAAAACCCTTAAAAAAACAGCACTTGCCTGAATCTCCAGACATATCCACACAACAGCAGGCAAACCATATCCCACAGTACACCGCACCTTACCAACACAGTAAATCCCACATAGCGCACCGCCACAACAGCGGATTCGACAATCCAAATTTGAGCAAGTGCAGTTTCAACTGAACTTCCTATCTTCCAATAGTAACCTCATTCAGCACAGGCTTCCCTCTCCACCAAAACATTACACGCATAGCTACTAATAGCAAATAAACACCCTTTCCTTCCACAACAGACACCCCCTCCAGCTATCTCAACTGCTGCCTCTGTCAGTCCCAATTTCAACCCTCTCATGTTTACATGTATGACACTAACTGTATACTTTTACAAAATGATAAACAAAACATCCACCCTTTCTTTCTAAAATGGCTTTAAACCATCCTCCATTACATCTTCAATCATACTATCTAACAAGGCTCACAATTCAAACAATGCACTCCATAACTGTCTACAAAGGCTCCTTTGCTATGCTGCCTGTTGTAACAATTTTCTCATACTTATTCTGTTAAAAAATTCTTAGATTCTCTGTCAAGCTAAATCACCCTACTAAATATTTTCCTTCTCTGTGGCTGCCTAGAAGGGAATCTAAACCCTTGACCCCACCGTACTAAACTCCATTAGAAAACCAAATACCTTCTACAGTATAAAAATCACACTGATCAGTGCAGGCAGTATGCTGCATAAACATTTGCAGCTGCAGTCATTCCTAACCACTCAGACATTAGATGTACTTGCAGTTACAAAACACTGGGTTAATTAAAGAAGATAGCCCAAGCATAATCTATGACCTTCCAGGCTACATCTACTTTTTCAGTGCTGGATTAGGCTTGAGGGTAGGTGGAAGAATGCTAATTCTCAGAAAAGATCTCAACCTCTCCTCTTATACTCAAAACTCATATTAGAATGATATTAACCAAAAGTGGTTAGGCATAACTATCCCTATGAAACGCTATATCACATTGATTCTGAAAATGGCATACCCCCCACACACATACCGACCAACAATAATAAGGTCTGCTCTTTTTTTTAACTCACTACAGCTGAGTGTGCATCCAAGCTTTTCCGCAGTTACCTCCTACTGATGCCTCTAGGTGTCAAATATTGCTTGTTCATATTTGCATTAATATTTCCAAAATCATGCTACACACAAGGAATCAGAAGATTTCATCTTAAAGAATGCATGATGGCAAACACAATTGTATTGATATTTAACCTCTGTCTACTGCAGCTAATATTGAATATTATTTGTAGACTCTTTATTTGTATTGTAATAATTTTCATATTTCTCTAAATATCTCAACAATCAGGTAATACAGACACAACTGCATAGCCTGATATGAAAACTCACAGCTGTATGATAAAAATATCCTGCTGGCAGTATGTGTCTTGCTTGAATGGGTATTTTGATATCATAAGCTGTTTATACAACATTACAAAATTAATATTCACTGCCTTTATTGGTGGTGCAGTGGTAGCGTGGTCACCTCACAGCAAGAGATTCTCCCATTCAATAATTGGCTGGAGCGCCTTCTGTGTGGAGTCTGCATGTCCTCCCCGCGGTCGAGTGGCCTTCGAAAAACATGCGTGAATGGGCATGCCTTCATTGAAGGTTGGGCATCGAGCTGGCACCTTGGCACAATAAAAATCTACTGCCAATCATTAGCACACCGGAGTTCCGCTGTGGCAACCCCCTAACCGGGAAAAGCTGAAAGAAGAACAACAACATTTTGGCTTATAAAATCAAGTTTAAAGCATAGAAATTAATGAATACCATTAATGTAAAGACTAATTTATCCTTAATAGTTTGCCAGTTACTGTTTTCTAGTAATGCTTAAGGTTACAAAGATATAAAGATTTGTTTGAACTGTAAGGTGTTAACTTCATTTTTTAATGACTCAAGCCACGCCCACTGGGAGGTAAAAGTGAACACTCAAAACACCTGTACTGGAGGGAATGAGTCAAATGATATCATGCAGCACTGCAAAAACAACAAACACATACATGCACTAGGCAATTTCAGTATGTCCTATAACGTTGTAAATACAGATATTTCTGCCTCCCTTACTAACCATGGCCTTACCCAAATAATTAGAGAGTCCACTATACCAAACTCTACATCAGGAAATCATTCACTTCTAGATCTAATAATTAAAAATAATCTCATCTTAATCTATAATCTTTCCATCTTGCCCCATCCATTAGCAACCACTGCCAAATCACCTTTAACCTAAAACTGGTAAACACCAACCCACTTTCATTTTACTAATCATCACTAGGAAGCCTTAAACTGATACAAGCACCCAATTCTCCTTGTTAATAAGGAGAAATTAATCGTGGGCAGTAAACAGTCTATAATTACAAATTACCTTGCAGTGGCAGCTGGTGACTTCAAATCAAAGGGGGGCTGCAGGAGACAGCTAAATGAGTGGGGGGCAATGGGAAGGGGTGTGGCCAAGTAGAAAGAGGCAGAGCTATGCTCAGAACCACAACAACTGGAACTTTAATTAAATATGCTGCCCTGGGTGCCAAACCGTCATTACGGGCATCCAATCAAGACAAAATTAAGTGTAGAAAAAAAAATATTTCAATGCATTGGCTACATGACAGCTTACTTAATATCTAGATGAAACAAAATGGTTGTGGGGCATGAAAAATAAATTACTTTTTAAATACATTACTGGAATGCCAGTCAAAATCAAGTATAAAAAAAACAAGCAGCACTTAACTCAAACCACTTCTCCTTGCACTGCAGTTCTAATTATAATTTATATTCAGCTTTATAAAAGTACCAAGTAACATGCTAAAAGTAGCAATTTCTCTGATACCCCCCCCCTTTGTAAAAATGTTTCTTATCCAAAAAAGACATATGATCAAAGTAAAAAAAAATGAACAGCAAACAAGAAACAACCTCAAGATAAATTGCTTGAAGGATTACTGCACAGGTTATGGACCACACATGATAGATTGGCATTCTGTTTAGTTTACAGGTAAAGCCTGCAAAGATGACTGCAAGTCTCCAACAAATGTAATGAGCTTCTGAAATACTGTAATCTTGTCCTTTATTACAGATACTGTCATATGCATTTCAATACCTAAGGCTTATACGTTATCTAGTTATGTAAATATTCTCTGCATGGCAACAACAAAAAGGCTTTTTCAATGTTGGTAATTCTTTAGCAGTATGCTTATTAAAGCTTACTTGCATCTTATAAACTCAAACAAGCTTACCTGATGGTCATTAAAGCATTGCTACTTAAACACAGAGCAACAGGACACTGCAGCAGCATGCATTTTCTGAATAATAAGAAGCATAAATTGACAGTATAAAATTATGACAGAAAACCAGAACATTCTGTAAAATCAAGGACAGATGAAAAGCCACTGTCGTACTTGTGTCTACCTTGGATGGGGGAATATCTGCACACTTACACTGCATAACTGCTCCTTGCCTTGCTTGGACACATCTAGAGTCACTACATGGGGGGAGTGGGGTGCAACAAGTATGTCACAATTTGAAATGTCTCTGGCTGACAGTGATGGATCTGACATTATTTGTCATACCTCTTAACCTCAGAGCAAGAAATCTAGACAAAGCCATACATAGAAGTGGGACAAAGGCCCAAAAATAAGGACAATTTTTAAATATTGCTCTTATAAACTTAGAAAGATAATAGAATAGGTCTTGCATTAGTATGAATTTTTTGAAGGGTATGAAATCTGAGACTCAAATGTCTGTCATTATTTTCTAACTTCAATCTTTAATGATCTGCAACTAATTTGCCAGTAAACCACAATTTTATGAAAAACGGACCAAAAATGTGATGCAAAAATATAAAATTTCCACACAATACAGCGGGGAACCTTTCAAAGGGACATTTTTTTTAATATTAGTACTGTTAACTTGAAAAGCTGACAAAATAAGGGAATCTACATGCATTTCTGAAGTAAAAGTAATGGATAACTCTGATCACTACAGTTATTTATAATTGTAAACCCTCCATGTTTTTTTCCAAATCTACTATTTTGCGGTGAGATTATTAGGGGGAGAGCAACATTTTGAGCCAAAGTTGGGGACAGCTGAGAGGTTTAGATATTCCTAATTCTATAAAGTGATTTATTTGCACATACCTCTCAGCCTCTTAATGCAAAAAATCTGGACAAGGCCAAATATATTGGGGGAGCATACAAAAAGTACTAAAATTTCTCTTGTATAAACTTATTTGATAGAATAACAGGTCTTGCTTTAGCATGCATTTTTCTGAAGGTTAGGAAGTCTGAAACTCAATGTCTGTCATTATTTAGTGACTTCATTCCCAAATGATTTGACAGAAAACCACAAATTTTATGAGGAACAAACCAAAAAAGAAGCAAAAATGTATTCATTCTGCAAAAAATATGAACAGTTGAGAGGTATAGTTCAGCCGGGGCTGTCTTTGAGTTTGCCACCCTTCACTCCCTCACAAAATCTTGGTCGAATGGAACCTTCCCCCTGCAGCCATTCCAATGTCCCATTACTTGGCTATTTCGCCCCATTTACCATAAACACTGTAATGTGCATACTGCTTTACTTCTGTGATGATTTGGATTTAATTTGAAAGTTTTATTTTGCATTTTACAGCACAAACACTAACAGACCTGCTAAACAAAATAATGCAGTTTCACAATGAAAATAAACACCATTAAAATGTCTCTGCCCTTGAAACTCACATTCATTAAAACAGGATTGAAACCCACATTCAAAGAAAATACATTTCTCCAGTGGCAGATAAAGATTAACTTTGGGCTGTTTTCAAATCATAGTCCCCTTGCACACGAAACATACATGTGTTCTTTGATACACCTTCCTGATTGTATTAAATACTATCCCTTGTATAATACAGTACAGTTGTTAGACGGCATTTTAAATTTATTGTTTTGAACATTTTTCCAGTAAACAATGAAACACAATGCATGCACCAATAATGACAAAACTGCCTAATTTAGAACATTTCCATCATAAAAGTCTACTGAAACTTCAACAATCCACCAGTATCAGTAAATATGCACAATCTCTGAAGAAGTAAATGTCATCTAAATAATTCCACATTACAGAGATCTGAAACTAATGAAGAGGCTGCTGCCAGCAAACAACTTTATATTTCATTGTTTCATCTACGAATAAAGTGCCTGTTGCCCTTGAGGAATAAATTGCCTATGTTACATTAAAAAATGATAAGCTAGTAATATTTTAATAGGGAATGGATGGCAAACTGATAGCCTCATAGTTACTAGGACTGCAGCATCCACCCCCTTTACAACACAGTATCAGCAATGCATCTACATATTGTGGGAGTAGAACCCACAACCTTCTGCATCACAAGCAAGTACACTACTTGCTGTGCTATTAACATTGGCAAGCAGATTCAGCATAAGCAGCACTAAACTTCTCTTCCCTAGCAGCTCTCGGCTCCTTTTAAAATCAACTAGACACTCAGCTGTATCTCTCAATGTTGCAGCACAAGAAATCTGGAAAAAGCCAAAATTTATTGGGGGTACAAAAGCCCAAAAAACAGGGACATATTTTAAACATTGCTTGTATAATCTTGGAAAGTTGCTAGAATAAAATGCTGTTACTGCTATACATTTCACTGCCAAGTCTTGAACCCAGGACCCTATACAAAACAGTCAGAGCAACATACCACTATGCCAAATCAGCTGTTTTGTAAAAGGGAGGAAGACTGAAACTTAAATGGCTACCATTTAGTGAATTCAGTTCTCACCATAGCTGTCAACCTCTTAGCACAAAACACCTGGACAAAGCCAATATTGGGGGAATACAGCCCCCAAATATATTCAGTGAATTCAGTTCTAACCATAGCTGTGTTCAACCTCATATTCAGTGAATTCAGTTCTCACCATTACTCTCAACCTTAGTATAAAAATCCTGGATGAAGCCAATAATGGGGGAATACAGTCCCAAAAATAGAGACAAATTTCAAATATTCATCTTATAAACTTAGAAAATTGCTAGAATAAAAGGTTTTGTGTTACCATGTACTTTCTGAAGAATATGAAGTCTGAAATTCAAATGCCTGTCATTTTTATTTATTTAACATTTGTTAACCAGGAAAGTCTGACTTGGAACAAAAGCCAATTTTCAGCAGAGGCCCAGGGAGAAACACTCCAGACACATACCTTTGTAACATGGGAGGACACCAGAGCACCCAGAGGAAACCCACACAAATACAGGGAGGACATGCAGACTCCACACAGAAAGCACCTCTGCCAAGAATCAAACCAGAGAACCTCTAGCTGTGAGGCAACAATGCTACCACTGGACCATCAACTATGTTCTGAATCAACAATCCACAGATTTTATGAGGAACAGAATAGAACAGAAAAAAATATGAGACAAAATTCTGCAAAGTTTTCACAGATGGTGGTGGGTAGGGAATTCAGGCTCTTGCTACTTGCACCCAAGGTACAGGGTTCAAGCCTGAGCCACCACCATCTGAGTTATCTCTAGCCACCAATATATATAAACTAGGGCATTACACATACACAGCTTCTAATAGTACCTGGTGTCCAGCCCGCAGATGTTGTAGTCTGGATCTCTTCTATTCTATGCAGTCATCACTGCATAGAATTCTGGCCATCAGAATACTGAGGTGCCTTCTTCCTACTCCAGACTGCTGTTGCAGCAGTCTGGATCCCCTCTGAGTTCCGTGATTGCTGAGTGCACATGCATGGAAATTACTTTCCAAGACTCACTGATTCAGTTTTTTTTCTGTTTTTTTTTTCCTTTTCCACAGCTGGGGGGGCTGCAGTCCTGCAGTCCTATAGCATGAGCCACTCCTAGTACCTTGCCAAGGTAAGGGAAAAAAGCTCTTGCACTTTACAAAAGAAACACCGAACCAGGCATGTCCAAGGGTCAGCTTCCAGTGATTTCTCCTGTCCACCTGGTGAATCTGGGCATACTGGGGCAATGCAGCAATTGCTTCATGTACACAGACAACCCTCTCCTCCTACCACCCAACACTACAGCCTGCGAGAGATGCACTTACTTAGCCAAACTGGAAGCAAAGCTCTCTCCAGCCAAGAATGTGCTAGACAGTCAAAAGGAGAAGGTTAACACCTGCAATACACCTCAAGTAACACATAGCCCTTTAAAACTCACGCCACCAACATCCACATATAGTAACACTAAACTAACCTATGCAGAGGCCCTTAACATTAACTTGCCCAAGCAACAAGGACCTCCAAAGCTGAAATGCTAACACCAACACAACCAAAGTGACACATAGCTCAAAACACCAGTGTGCCACCAAACAACAGCCCCTAAGGCAAGACAACATACCCAACACTTTAGTCATAGGTGACTCTATAGTCAGGCACACTGATGTCCCACTCACCAGTCTGAACAAGGAAAAGAATTACTATCAGCAACCTGTCGGGTGCCAGGATCTGCCACACAACACATGCACTCAAGTCACTCCACAACAAGTACAAATATGACTCTGTCATTGTCCATGTTGGAGTGAATGACTTGAGACATATCTCCCTGGACTACATTAAATGAGACATGGAACAGCTCTCAGATCATGTAGCCCAGGCAGGTATGACCCTAGCCCTGAGCAACATCCTGCCTACACCCAAGTACAAATATGACTCTGTCATTGTCCATGTTGGAGTGAATGACTTGAGACATATCTCCCTGGACTACATGAAATGAGACATGGAAGAGCTCTCAGATCATGTAGCCCAGGCAGGTATGACCCTAGCCCTGAGCAACATCCTGCCTACACCCAGAATGGTACCACAGTATAAGGACAAAGTGATTGACTTCAACAATTGGCTAAGTTTCTGGTGTCATTCAAAGGGGATCCAGTATCTATCTGCCTGGGTCAACATGATCGACAAACCATGATGCTTTGCCAGAGATGGTCTGCACCTGTTCCCCCTGGAATTCAGGTTACTGGCTAAGGCTCTTGCCACCTCTATAGTGCCTTTTTTAGGCAAGGCTCAAAGGACAAAACCCCCACCGTAACAGATATAAGCATGCAAAATCTGAAGGTAATGCTACTCAATGCTAGAAGTCTAAACCTCAAAATGCACTCTCTCGAGGCACTCCTAAAAATGGAGAACATCGATATCTGTGCAGTAACTGAGACCTGGTTTAAGGCTCCATAGAGCACCTCTGCAATACCAGGCTACAACTCTTACTACATGTTTCAGCCACCAAACCAGGAATGAAGCACTAAAGGCAGAGGAGTGTCCATATTCACACCTCCAGGCTAGTTGCCCAACACAATGCATCTGAAATTCTACAGGTGCAACTATCACAAGGTAAGACTGCAATCCAAATTGTAGCTTGCTACAGATCCCCCACCATGCCCCAAGATTCTCACTACACCTTTCTAAACATACTAGAAAATATTAAGATGCAATCAAATGCCCTAATGCTGGGTGATTTCAACTACCCTGCCATTAATTGGGAAAACTACTCGGGTACAGACACCTTTGCTCAACGGTTCTTGGAATTTATAAATTCCAATGCCCTGGACCAACTAATTCATTGTCCCATCAGAGGCTCAAATATCCTAGACCTGGTCATTACCAACATGGGAGATCCATGCTCCACACCAGTGGTCACCCCCCTCATTGGTCAGGTCTGACCATAAGCTAATCACCCTTGACATCTTCCCACCCCCATCCCCCAGTAGGGAAACCTCCATAAGAAACTTCTGCAAAGCCAACTTCATGCTACTCAAGTCAGAAGTGACAAACTTCATGACACCCATGCAGACAGGAACTGAAAGTTCGACCGCTGAATCCTACACTAAGGCACTGTATGAGCATATCCAGTTGTGCATGAATCATGCCATTCCAAACAGAATCAAAAAGGAATCCAATCTGGTGGTCCCCTGCCATAAACAAACTATACAACAGAAGGAAGAAACTGTTGCAGAAAATAGGAAAATCCCAAGATGAAAAAAAAGCTCTCTTACCAGCCTAAGTAAGAAGCTGAGATCCTTCATAAAATCCTACAAAGCTCATTACAAAAATAAAATTGCCAAAGATTCCAAGGACAACCACAAGGCATTCTATAGTCATGTCAAGAATCTAAATGGCAATGCTCAGATCTGCTCTGAGCTACAACAGAATGGCATTAAATATACTGATCCCAAGAATATTGCCAATATCCTGGCAGATCGATTCAGTGCCAACTTCACCCTCCTCTCAGCCCCTAAAGAGTCCATCGCAATACCGAAAGATTGCCAAATTCCAGTAATAATGGCCACACAGGTAAAAATTGCACTCTCCAAAGCTAAGAATACAGCATCTGTGGGACCAGACGACATCCCAGGTTGTGTACTACATGAACTACAAAATGAACTGGCACCTCACCTAAGTGTCATGTTTAATCATAGCCTCACCTCAGGCTTTGTGCCCATTGAGTGTCGCACAGCTACAGTTATCCCACTCCACAAGGCGGGATTCACCTTGGATCCCATGAACTACCATCCCATCAGTCTGATGAGCCTAATCTGCAAAGCCATGGAACTCATTATCATGGAACTTATAAACAAAGACATTGGCAATCTTCAAACACTGGACCCCACCCAGTTTGGTTTTGTAAAGGACCAATCTTGTCTCCTCAACCTAATTTACTTCTTTGAATCAGTCTCCAGAGCCATGGACAAGGGTAAAGCGGTCCACACAGCCTATCTGGACCTCGCCAAGGCCTTTGACACCATCCCCCACTCTGGAATCATAGATAAACTTACTAAGCTGGGCATTAATCCCTACATCACTCAATGAGTTGCCAACTGGATAACTAACACTACCCACACTGTAAAAGTAGCCGACTCAAAATCCATCTCCAGACAAGTGACAAGAGGAGTACCTCAAGGTTCAGTCCTGGGACCGCTCTTGATTGCCATCTACTTCTCTGAAGTACAGGCCAGCACTAAGGGACTCCCAAAATGATGTGGATATTCTACAAAAGGGCCTTACAGAGACAGATGCTTGGTGCCAAAGCCATGGGCTCAAGCTCAATGCCAAGAAATGTTTTTGGGAAAAAACATGTACCCATGAATAACTACATAAGTGGCGGTACACTAAACACTGAAAGTGTGAAAAGGGACTTAGGGATACAGGTGGGTAGTGGTCTCAACTTTGATAACCACATAGCCACAACAGTCAGGAAATCCTTCTATGTGGCACGCCTCATCACTAAGGGCTTTTCATCCAGAAAAAAGAAGGTCATTGGCCCACTGTACTCATCCCTCATTAGACCCATTATAGAGTACAGCGCCCTGTTTGGTATGTACCTCACAAGACATCTGCGACAACTAGAAAAGCCACAGAAATACCTCACTAAAAAATTCACAGGCCTAAAGCAGTTGCCCTATGCTGACCGTCTAAAAAAACTCCAGCTAGACTGTCATATATCACCTACTCAGAGGTGATCTCTGCTTAACATATAAGGCAAACCCAGTGCTGCTGGACATGCTACACTTAAAGAAATCCCAATCCCTCAGAGCCACATGCTCCAGGGATCTAAACCTGGTCATCACATTGAACAAAACATGCTGTAGGGATAGGTTCCAGACCCAGAGACTCTCAATACTCTGGAATAGACTGCCATACATGTCAAGCTGAGTGCCTCTTTGGCCCTCTTCAAAAGGAACCTTGACAATTGGATGGGAGATAGGAAACTCACCCCGGAGATCATGTCAGTCACCCTGCTGGACAGGGGACCAGGGAAGTAAATATTCTGTGAAGAAATAGCCAGGGAATTGTTATGGCTAGGCTTGTATAGGCCCTAGGGCCAATAGCCTAGTACCAACCTATGAACCTATGTTACCAGCAGCACAACAAACCATTGCAGCTCTGTAAAATGAGCTCACCAAATATGACTGGAATCCATTACTCTCTTGAGGAAAACTCTTATTATTGCATCATCCTCCCTCACCAACACCCTTCTCACTCTAATAGAGAAATGCTTCCCAAAAGTATCCACACACACACATTAAACTCATTCAGAATCAATAGCTAATCAAAGAACTGAAATCCCTGTACAAACCAAGATAGAAAGCATTTCATACTACTAAGAAATCTACCTTAAAGGAATACCAGAAGTTTCAAATCTGTCTTCCTAAATGCCAACCAAATCTCATTCAATAAAAGTTTTGCAACGTAGTTAATAAAATTACTGTGTGAACCATATAAAAAAACACTACCAGAAAATACAACAGTCTTAGGAGTCCTTAACCCCACCTGATTTGCGTACTGAGTTTCTCTACCATTTCACCCCCTAACTGTCCACACCCAGTACATCTAACTCACCTCATGTCTTGACAGGTTCACAGGTAAGTCTAGAGTAGCTACCCTTGTGAGATATTTTAAGCTTAGCCGATTTACAGTTTAATGTTTGAATGAACCTGTCCAATTTGGTGTTAGATTGGCCTTACCCATCCCATGTTCTATAATTATATATTACCCCTAGTGAAAATAATTAGCAACAGAAACCATACATGGGATAAAGCATTTAGCAGCTACCGCTGTCCATTAGTAGTACGGGGGCAGTTCTGTGATAAATTTTCTATTACCCATCCGCAGATCCAAATTGTACTTTAATATGGACAGGAATGAGTTTTGTTTTAAGTGGACAGGGAGTCTTTTCCAGAGCAGTAGTATCTTCTGCATGATATACTTGTCACTGATGATATTGCAGAAAAGGTTTAAGTCCCTAGATGTACGATACCAAGTATAGTGACAGGGCTTTGAGTCAGTCCATGTAGGACATGTTGTTTAGGCCTTGTATCCCTTTAGTAAGGTATCTTTGTGGGTGTTAGGTTAATTGCATTTGCCTGGGCAGATACATGTCAAAGGGTGCATTATACTCAATGACTGGCCTAATGAGGGCTGGGTTAATGGAGACAATGACATCCCTAGATCTAGACCACAAGCACCACACCTCTAACACCACCCACACCTGTACAGTACATTCCTACATATGTGGAGGTTCTCAACAAAAACATACCTAAAGAAAAGAGACCTCCAAGGCAAAAGTACACATGCACATCACAACTCACCACACCAAGCACCACACATGGTACACATGCCTGTGTCTTACAGCCTCAAAGGCCCAGCCACAAACCCAACATACTAGTCATAGGAGACTATCGTGAGAACCACAGATGTGCCCCTCATCAGACTAGACAAGGGGAAAGTCACGGTAAGTTGCTTGTCAGGTGCTAGAATCCGACATATCACTCACACACTCAAGTTTCTCAACAACAGGTACTGTTATGACTCTGTCATAGCCCATGTTGGTGTGAATGACTTGAGACATACCTCTTTGGATTATATGAAGAGAGACATGATTGAGCTCGCTGAATATGTGTCCCAGGCAGGTATGTCCCTAGCCTTAAGTAGCATCCTACAGTCACCCAAAATGATGCCTCAGCACAAATGGAAAATGATTAGCTTAGTTTCTGGTGTCATTCCAAGGGGATCCACCAACTAACAGCCTGGGAGAACATGACTGACAAACCATGAAGCTTTGCCAGAGATGGCCTTCATCTGTCTCCCTTGGGCTTCAGACTTCTGGCAAAGGCTCTTGCCTCTCCCATAGTGCCGTTTTTAGGCAAAGTCATGAGGGCAAAATTACCAATGTGAAAAATTCATCTAAACAAAATTTAAAGGTCATGCTGCTAAACGCTAGGAGTCTTAACATGCAACTGCACTCATTGCAAGCATTCTTCACCCTGGAAGATGCTGACATTTGTACAGTCATTGAAACCCGGTTCAAAGCTGCGGAGAGCATCCCAGCCTTACCAGGTTACTTGTCCTACCATACTTTCAGACCTCAAACAGAGGGCTACCAAGCCAAAGGAGGTGGAGTTTCAATATTTATCAAAGACATACACACCTCCAGGCTAGTCAAACAGCATGACATACAGGAGACACTCCAGGTGCAATTAACTATTGACAAAACCCCTAGTCAAATCATAGCTAGCTACAGACCCCCAACCATGACTCAGGAGGCCCACTCCACCTATCTGGACTCACTTGAATCCATCAAGATTTAACTCCTTACCCTGATGCTGGGTGACTAACTACCCAACCATAGAGTGGAAGACCTATTCTAGCTCAAACATGAATGCCCAAAGATTCCTTGACTTTGTCAGTGCCAATGCATTGGCTCAGCTAGTCGACACCCCCACAAAAGGTGAAAATATCCTGGACCTGGTACTAACCAACATGAGTAGCCACTGTAGCACCCCTACAGTGTCATCCTCCTTGGTAAGATCCGACCATAAAGCAATCACTTTCAAGGTCACCATCTCCCCTGACCCCCCCCCCCCCCTTGTCAGGGTAAAAAAAAAACTTTTCCAAAGCTGACTACAACATCCTGAGAGCAGGTATAAACAACTTCACAGCCACCATCCCTTCAGTTGAATCAAGCATAATTTCCAAGCCTACACCAAAGAATTATATGAGCACCTATATAGCTGCATGGACTTAGCACTACCTGACAGAACCAAATCATCTTCCTCAAGGAAAAGTAAACCTATCTGGTGGACAGCAGGAATAAACAGACTCTATAATAAAAGTAAAAAAAGGCTGTCTAGGACAAAGAAGGAGCAGATGCCAAGTTGGAAGCATTCTCTTCTTTGTCTGAACAAGCAAATAAGGTCACTGGTGAAATCCTCTAAGGCTAACTTTGAGTCCAAATTGACCACATCCACTAAGGCCAATCACAAGGCCTTCTTTGCATACATCCACAATCTCAAAGGTAACACCCAAATCTGCTCTGAATTGGTGGTCAAGAACACCACATACACAAATGCCATAGATATAGCCAACCTGCTAGCAGACAAGTTCAGTGAAATCTTCACCCCCCCCCCGTCTCCCCCATCAGTAAACCAGGACATCCCCAGCACCTGCCTCCCCCCCTCATCACCAGGGAGGAGGTTATTAATGCCCTCTCAAAGGCAAAAAATACAGCCTCCATGGGACCCGACAACATCAACATCCCTGTCTGTGTCCTACATGAACTCAGGCAAGAGCTCTAAGCACCACTAGGCACCCTACTCAACCAAAGCACCAGCTTTGTCCCAGCAGAATGGAGGACAGCCACTGTCATCCCTCTGCACAAAGGTGGAGTGTCCACTGACCCAGGCAGTTATAGGCCCATCCGTCTAACTAGCCTGATCTGCAAGGCCATGGAACGCATTATCATGGACCTTATAAACAAGGGCATTGGCAACCTCCGAACACTTGATCCCACAATGTTTGGTTTTGTCAAAGGGAGATCATGCCTGTTAAACTTGGTCACCCTCTTTGAAACAGTCATAAAAGCCAAGGATGATGGCAAAACAGTGCACATCACCAATTAGCCAAAGCCTTCAATACTATTCCCCACTTGGCATAATACATAAACTCTCCCAGCAAAACATCAACCTATATGTTACCAGATGGGTAGCTAACTGGCTCACTGATGGAACCCACACAGTCAAAATAGGAGAAGCCACCTCTAGTAGTAGACCAGTAATAAGCAGCATACCCCAAGGTCTTGGTGCCTCTACTGTTTGAGATATACTTTTCTGAGGTGCAAGCCAAAACCAGTGGTCTGTGGCTAACCAGATTTGCAGATGACTGCAAGCTGGACACTGTCATAAATTCCCCTTTGTGATGTGAACATCCTCCAATAGGGCCTTAACCAAACTAATGACTGGTGCCAGAAGCATGGCCTCAAAGTGAATGCCAAGAAATGCATCATTATCCCTTTTGGGGAAAATGGTGTCCCCACTAAATATCACAATAATAACAATGTACTAAGCATGCAATCAGTCATGAGGGACTTGGGCATCCAGGTTGATAGCAACATGATATTTGACCACTATATTGCCTCCATTGTACAGGAAGCTTTCTACATGGCCCACCTCATAAGTAAGGGTATTTCATCCAGGAACAAGGAGGTCATACCATCCCTGTAATTTTCCCTTACTAGACCCATTGAGTACAATGCCTCTTTCAGCATGTACCTTGCGAAGCAAATGCAGCAGTTGGAGAGACCACAGAGGTTCTTCACCAGGAAAATCCAGGGTCTCAAACACCTATCCTATACAGATAGGCGAAAATCCCTGTCCCTCTACTCAGTCTCATACAGACTGCTCAGAAGTGACCTGTGTCTGGCATACAAGGCCATCTCAGACTCAGCCTTGATGGAGTTGCTGCATATCCGTAAGTCAAACTCCACTGACGCAATCTGCACACAAGGTCTCAACCTGGTCTGTGACATTAATAGAACCTGTTGGCAAGATAGATTTGTGTCCCAATGACTCCCCCATCTGTAGAATAGACTTTCTCTGCATGTCAAGCTGAGTACCTCACTAGCCCTCTTTAAGACAACTGGATGGGAAACAGAAATGTACCCCTGGGGTCCCACCTGTGTCCCTGCTGGACAGGGAAAACAGGTGCTGACTTTGTGGGAACATGGGTGAAATTCATGGCTAGGGTTTAAGGGCCTCTGGGCCAACAGCCTAGTATCATCCTAGACACAATTTCTCTGTGTATAAGCTGCACACTATAGAAGGACTTTCTTATGACAATGCACACATGTTTATTGAAAGATAGGTCACTGTCCACATATGCTTCCAAATCCTGACTAACTGTGTAAACTCTTATGGGTGTATTGTTAATGGGATAGTTCCCAGAGGCAGATGATTTCCCAAAGAATACAGTAATGCATTTCTTGGCATTTAATTTCAGTGCATAATTTAATGATTTTGAAATATTATACTTCATTATATTTCATATAAACAAAAAATAGAAAAACTCCTAGAAAAAAATCCCATCTGATGCTGATGGTCTACTTTCATGGCTCATTGTTGTTTACAGTGAATACATCATTTTATCACTTACATACCTTTACAGCTTCTGCCAAACGAACAATGGTGTGCCAGTCCAATGGAAATAGCAATTGTAAAGCCAACCCATAGAACTGTGAGACATGACAAAGACTTAGACCTCTTCCTGATATCAATCTTACCCATACTACGGAAAATACTAGAAAACTTGTATACAACAGAATATATCTGAAAATATGTAATTTTTAACAACAGCATGTATTATGGAGAGGTTGAAGCACTATGACAGCCATATGAACTCTCACAGATGACATTGTTTAAATCATAAACAAAAGACAGCTTACAGGCTGCCTATACACAGAACTTAACAGACCATGCAATCCTGATTGGATTCATGCTTTCATCAGGAATTAGTCTCAAGGCAATACAATGCCTAATTTTTCCAAAACCAACCAGAATTTCTCAGAGCAGAAACGGGTCACTACCCCCCCCAGCCCCCATTCCAATGTATAAGGGAGTATGACAAGACGCAATCATTTCTCTAATCCAGTTCTCTGTTGATTAACAAGCTCCCAGCTGATCTCACCTTCTCCATTTTCATCTTCTCTGTGGATGATGTAGTCATCTTTATGCATACTGCCTCACCAAAACGTATACAGAACAACTTAAAAAAAACACCTCACACTCCCTAACTGGATAAAAGCCTATGGCCTCATTTTCAGCAACAAGGTTGTGCTTTTCAGTACCCACAAAAGTGTAAACAAAACACCTAAAAATGGGGCTATCAAGCAACCTAATCAAGAATGTATCAGAGCAGCCAAACAGTACAAGTACTTATGGATATGGCTTAATCCTTGCCTCAATTCCTAGTAGGATAGCCACATAAAAAAGTCAGTGCACTCCTATTCTGGGCTGAAGAAATCTCCCACTGTGAAAGAAGTCATTTTCCTTAAATTAGAATATGGACTCCCAATCCTTGAAACAGGATTTTAAAGGAATTTGTCCACTTTCCAATCCTTGATGAAAAACATAACCAGATCTATTGCTCTTTTTTCAGTCCATACTTAAGGCCAATTGGCTTAGCATCAAACACTGGTCCACCTTTCTAATAGATCTCAGATATTCAAAGTTAATTAAGACACTTTCTCCTTCCTTGTATGAAGACTATTAAAGCAGTCATCTTTCACTTCCTCCTCCTACTTATGCAACTTGCACATAGCATGCAACAAACTGTAATCTATGGACCACGCTTGCCTAGCTCAGAAAAGAAAGAACTCGCACAACATAAATATATTCACTTCTACATTAGATTCTGAATGGAAATAAAGAACTACTTATTCAAAGATATATAATGTTAGTGCTGCCTAAATGGAAAAAAAAAACCTAAATATACTACCTTTGTAGGTTTCTTCAATCATTGGTACTGCATCTAATATCCTTCATTACCAAGTACACAGTAACATAACCTTTAACCTATACTGCATAGCTTCATGCCTCACCCCAAACTATACTCTTTACTCTCTCCTCTCCTTCTGTTTCCTACTACTCCAAACGCCTTCCAAAATTACATTTCTCCAGAGGATGTACTGCAAATATCTTAAAGGCTTTTGAAAAAAAAAAGATTGACATCCAAAGCATTTTCTTTCCAAGAATGGCTGTTCAGACATTGCCTAGCTTCTATACATTTCCCTGTATTTATCTGACTCGTTGTTTGTATATCATTTTGTATACTTTTTTGTTATCTTTCTTGCATTTTATACATCATTTTGTACACCTTTTCATGTATCTTCATTGTTACCCAAACTGTCTCTGTAAAACACTGCTATGATTGTTGGCATACTCTTGGTTTTTTTTTTACTTAGTTTCATAGTTTCATAGTATAGTACTAGGCTATCTGCCCTAGAGCATTTATAAGCCTAGTTAAAGTGTATGTGGCTTTTGCCACCCCATGTAATGATACAAAAGTGTACAATTTAAATTAAATTTAGTTTACTGTGCCTCTACCTAGCAATGACACAGAGATGACCCCCAGGGTAAACCTACGATCACCCATCCATTCGTCCAGATTTCTCTTGAAGAGAGTCAGTGAGAGGCTCTGCCTAACATGGACAGTTATCCTGTTCCAGAGTGTGGGAAGCCTCTGGGTTATGAATCTGTCCCTCCAGCATGTCCTATTCATATTTGTGCTGAGGTTAAGATCTTTAGCTCTCGTGGCTCTGATGGATTTGGATTTTTTGAGGTGGAGCATGTCCATTAATTCTGAATTGGACATGGCCTTGTACGTAAGGCACAGATCACCTCTGAGCAGGCGGTATGCTACTGAGTAGAGCTGGAGCTTTTTCAGTCTGGCAGCATATGACATATGCTGGAGACCCTTGATCCTCTTGGTAAGGTACTTTTGGGATCTCTCCAGCTGCTGCAGGTGCCGGGTGAGGTACATACTAAATGGGGCATTGTACTCAATCATAGGCCTGATAAGGGAGGAATATAAGGGTACAATGACATCCTTTGATCTGGATGTGAATCCCTTCATGATAAGGTGGGCAAGGTAGAAGGTCTTTCTAACCACTTTGGCAACGTGGGTGTCAAATGAGAGGTCACTGTCAACTTGGGTCCCCAGGTCTCTGATTACTTTTTACGTACTTAATGGATTACCACCTATGTGGTAATTTGTGGGTACTTTGTTTTTTCCAAAGGGGATGACTATCCATTTTTTGGCATTTAGTTTAAGGCCATGACTCTGGCACCAGTCGTCTGTTTCTGTGAGGCTCTTCTGGAGGATGCATGTGTCAGCTGGCGTGTCGACTATGGCGCCTAGTTTGCAGTCGTCTGCGAACTTTGTCAGCCACAACCCCCCTATGTTTGCCTGCACATCTGAGAAATAAATTCCGAACAAGACGGGTCCCAAGACAGAGCCCTGTGGGACTCCACTTGTGACTGGCTTAGAGTCTGACATAGCTCCAGCTATTCTGACTTTGTGGGTTCTGTCCTTTAGCCAGTTTGCAACCCATCTTGTGACAAACGGGTTTACATTTAAGCTGTTGAGCTTGTCGATGATGCCTGAGTGGGGTATTATGTCGAAGGCTTTTGCCAGATCCAGGTAGGCTGTATGAACTGCTTTGCCTTCATCGATGGCTCTAGTGACGGTTTCAAAAAAGTCCACCAGGATTAAAAGACAGGATCTGCCTTTTACAAAGCCAAATTGGGTAGGGTCAATTGTCTGTAGGTCCCCGATGTCTTTGTTTATGAGTTCCATAATGATCCTTTCCATAGCTTTGCAGACCAGGCTGGTCAAGCTTATGGGGTGGTAGTTTCCAGGGTCTGTAGAGGTGCCACCTTTGTGGAGTGGGACCACTGTAGCTGTACGCCAGTGTTCAGGGACGTATCCTGTAGCAAGGCTAAGATTAAACAGCGTTCTTATGTGCGGGTTTAGCTCCTCTAGGAGTTCACGTAGCACGCAACCCGGGACACCATCAGGTCCCATGGATGCTGTATTTTTAGCTTTGCTGAGGGCAGCTCTCACCTGGACATCTGAGATTTCAGGGAGGTTGCATTCAGCTGAGATATTTACTTCGTCTTTTGGGGGAGAGGGAGGGGAGAAATTTGCACTGAACCTGTCTGCCAGTATGTTGGCAATATCTGTGGGTTCAGTGTATTTTTTGCCATTATGAACTAACTCTGCGCATATCTGAGGGTTTCTGCCCAGGTTTCTAACATAACTGAAGAAGGCCTTGTGATTATCTTTAGTGTCCTTAGCGATTTTTCTCTCGAAGTTGGCCTTTGATGATTTTATTAGCGAACATAGTTTTTTGCTAGTGCTGATCAGGGTTGCCTTCCCTTTATGGGATTTTGCACTGTCTTGCAGTAGCTTCCCTCTCTTGTTATTAAGTTTGTTTATGGCTGGGGTCCACCAGATAGGATGCCTGCCTTTGGTGGAAAGGGTCTTGGTTTTAGTTGGGATTGCATGATCCATGCATTCTTGGAGATGCCCGTAGAAAGCATTTGTGAAGGATTCAGCAGTGTGGGATGTGGTTTCCACTGGCCCAGGGGGCTTAAAGGATACTATTTCAGTCCTAAGGAGTGTAAAGTTGGCTTTTGAGAAGTTTCTCACTGTGGTCTTTTGTGCTGGGGGTGGAGGTGGGATATGAATATCTAGGGTTATTAGTTTATGGTCTGATCTCACTAGTGAGGGGTATACTTCCGGTGTTGAGCATTTTGTCCCCATGTTTGTGATTATCAGGTCAAGTATATTATTTCCTCTTGTGGGGGAGGTGACTAGTTGTTCCATCACATTTGAGTTGATGAATTCCAGGAACCTTTGGGCTAGGGTGCTGGGGCTTGAGTAATGCACCCAGTCTATGTTTGGGTAGTTGAAGTCTCCCAATATGATGGTATTTGGTGAGACATTCATATCCTCCAGTGTCTTCAGGAAGGCTGAATGGAGTTCCTGAGATTGCGAGGGTAGTCTGTAGCATGCTACAAGTTGTATAGCAGTTTTGCCTATGGTTAGTTGCACATGGATGGTCTCCGATGCGTTGCCACTAACCTGGGGGTGTGGGTGTCTTTAATGAATATGGACACTCCCCCTCCTTTTGTGTTTCGGCCCAGGTTTTGGGGCCGAAATGCATGATACGAGGTATAACCTGGTAGGGCTGGGGTGCTCTCAGGAGCCTTGAACCAGGTTTCAGTTACTGCACAGACATCGATGCTCTCCATACTGAGGAGTGCTTCAAGAGCCTGCATCTTGAGATTTAGACTTCTGGCGTTGAGCAGCATTACCCTTAGTTTTTTTCCTTTATTATCCCAAGGCTGAACCCGAACATATTTCACTTGAATCAAAGTTCTACCTAAGTTAACAAATATAAGTAAATAAGTACCTCATAATTGTTTGCAAAACTGCTTACCTAATGTGATAAATATCTTGTATCTGTTTAAAAAGATACCTTTCTGCTGTTTAAAATGTCCTGTAATTCTTGTCAAAGGGCCTGGACTGTAGCTGAAAAACAGTCTCTGGCCCTGTCCGCCCACCTAATTAAATTAATTAATTAATGACAAATTAATGGAAGGTTAGTGATGAACGGTAGTTCAGCAAATTATGAGGATCAAAATATATTTTAAATGGTGTGGCAATTAAAGCCCCTTTATGTAAAGATGGAAATTTTACCAAGCCATCTTTAGAGCAGACCTCATGATATGGTAAATAACTGTTATTAACAGAGCCCATGCAAATTGTTACTAGCCATGTAGGTCCAGGATTAAGCCCACAGGAGGAGTAACATAAAGAGAAAACAAAATTCATAGTATTATCATAGCTGACACAATGAAACTCTGTCGAGAAGAAAGACTTATTTTGGTTCATTTGCACAAACTACCTGGCGATCAGTAGCCCCTTCTCTGGAAACTGACCTTTTAATTCCTTCATGACCAAGGGTGAGCCAGGTAAGAGGGGACATCATTTAGGCTGCATCACTGCTAGTTTATGTGTTTTTCAGTTAAATTTATTTATTTATTGTTTCCTGTGAAATCTCTATGATTACTCAGTTGTGCAAGGGAAGAAGGAATGCAATGGGCTGCCCATGAAGGATGTTTCCTCACTTCTACAAAGGATTTAACCTTCAGGCAGTCCCACTCAAGCACAGGAGGTGTTTTTTGTGGTTTCTACTAGGGAAATCACAACTATTAAGTGTGCGACTAGGTAGATGAAACCCTCCACACACCCAAATGATGTGTTGTTGTAGGCCACACCCTTTTGATCGTCTTCCTCCCTACCTGGCTCATCCAGTCATTAAATAATCGAATCCCAGTCATTTGGATCAGAGTCAGGGCTTCATCCCCCTGTGCTACAAAATCAGACCATTTGTGCAGAAAAAAGAGTTTGGAGAATGTACGCCCCCACACACACACACACACACACACACACACACACACACACACACACACACACACACACACACACACACACACACACACACACACTGATTCTTCCTTAAAATGAAGGACATCACGTTACTGTATTATACGATGCCACTGAGAGAGAGTGTGAACAAAATTGTCTGGTTGAGAGTATGGTTGAACAGCTTGATGTTTCATATGCATAAGTACAATAACCGGTATATGTCACACACAGACACATACACACACACACACACACACATCCTTGTGTGTGTGTGTGTGTGTGTGTGTGTGTGTGTGTGTGTGTATGCATGTGCATGTAGTAGACACTACTATTCAGACTGAACAACAACTCTCTCTGCCAAAAAAGATGAAATCAGAAATACGTAAAACAATCTGGTTAAATAGCATAGACAGCTAGAGACCTAACTATGACCTAGGTGACTTGGTTTGATTAGAGAACCCAAACCCTAAGAAGTTAGTTGAGGGAATAGGGTGAAGTAGCATTTTTGCAAGCTCACTTATCCTAGAGAGGCATTTACAGAAAAGAAAAAGCAGTCATTGGTTGAGACCAATACCACCAGTCCAGAAATGTGTGCAGAGGTAATGCACATTGGGAATTTGCATGGAATAGTGGGTAGGGCATAAAAAATAAAACCCTCCACAGCTGTCAGGGTGTTTCCATACTGGAACACCCTGATCTCTTTTCTGTACACAATTGCTGACTGCTTCTAATTCCTACTTGGAACCTAGGTCTAAAGGAGTTCCTTGGACAGATGTCATGCAGAAAAGATTAGATGACAGAGCAGGGGATCCAAGATACAGGTGATGGCAGTAAACTATGGTATGAACCAGAAAAAAAAAAAATATATATATATATATATATATATACAGGAAAAAAGTTCATAAACCAAAACAGTCATAAAAGTGTGGGTACCTAATGGCAGTTCAACTGGTTTCAATTGTCAGTTCTCACCACGTCACAGGAATAAAAGTCCTCTTCAGGAACACAGGTCATAAAGTCCTCTTCAGGAACACAGGTCATAAACTCTTTCAAGTATCCAAGTAAAACGAGACACCGAAATAAAAGGATAATAATTTATTGTAGTTAGCGCTTTCGCCACGTAGGCTTCATCAGACTTTATACAAAATGAAAAATCAACTTATTTAAAAACTAATGAAACGAAAACCATTGGTCATAAATTATCCAATGAAACAGCAAGGTCATTAACTCATATCTAACACATGAAAAGCCTATGCTGAAAAATGCTGCAAACAGTTGCCTCAAAGCAATACTAAAAAATATTAAATATATTGCCTAAAATACAATGTCATATAAACTACTGACATATATACTAACATTCAATATCTAAGCTAAAATCTGCACTGAACAAATACATGTAATTAAAACATTATATATGGTGATTAATACGAACAACTACCATATAAACACCTTTGGATGACAGCAACTCTAATGCAGCTGAGTTGCAAACATAAAATAAAAACAGTCTGAACTACAAGCGCTTCAAATACTGCAGCGTGCAGAAACACATAAAGTTCACATAATGCACTTAACTTATTTAAAGTGTTGGATTATCTAAAATAAAACAAACATCACACTCTAGTTCATGATGTATCCAGGAAAGCAAAAAAGACAACATTAGGTAAACACAATAAAAACTCTAACTGAATACAAACGAAAACAGAACCATATGACAATAAAAGTCACTAACCTGAAAGCATAACAGCTTGAAAATCCATTCAAAAGAACCAGCATACATATATTTATATATATTTTGATTGCTAACTAAGCACCTTAATGTTACAGCAGCTCATAAATCCATTATAGAGAGCAGTTTGTGTTGGCTCTCACTCTAGCTTGCTAGGCATTCATCATAGGGTGGTTTACATAATGTTAAAGTAACATAACACACACAATACTTTGACATATATAGAAGTGAAAGCATTGTGTTACAAGCTGTAACATACACTTAAGGTGTACATCAGCAGTAAAGCAGGTTAAAAAATAAATAAACCAAAAGTACACCATTTGACAAAAACTCACTATAACAGCACACTCAATCGTGTCTGATATTAAGACTTCACTCGCTGTTGAATGCACGACTCTGCGCTAGTCCTTAAAAAGCAGTAACAAATAATACATAAACTCAATATAAATATATTAGATGGATATGCAATCAGCTCTATCTACCTAGGTCTCATAGTGGAACCCAAACGCTCCAAACAAGAAGAGGGGTATATAGGAAACATAACAGATAGTAACCAAATAACTATCAAGCAAAGCCCAAGAACACAGAACTATGTGAGAAATCACAACTAACTATCAATCCTTATCAAAGTCCCTACTGAGCAACTAACAGAAAAATACACACGTGTTTTAATTACATGTATTTGTTCAGTGCAGATTTTAGCTTAGATATTGAATGTTAGTATATATGTCAGTAGTTTATATGACATTGTATTTTAGGCAATATATTTAATATTTTTTAGTATTGCTTTGAGGCAACTGTTTGCAGCATTTTTCAGCATAGGCTTTTCATGTGTTAGATATGAGTTAATGACCTTGCTGTTTCATTGGATAATTTATGACCAATGGTTTTCGTTTCATTAGTTTTTAAATAAGTTGATTTTTCATTTTGTATAAAGTCTGATGAAGCCTACGTGGCGAAAGCGCTAACTACAATAAATTATTATCCTTTTACTTCGGTGTCTCGTTTTACTTGGATACTTGAAAGAGTTTATGACCTGTGTTCCTGAAGAGGACTTTATGACCTGTGTTCCTGAAGAGGACTTTTATTCCTGTGACGTGGTGAGAACTGACAATTGAAACCAGTTGAACTGCCATTAGGTACCCACACTTTTATGACTGTTTTGATATATATATATATATATATATATATATATATATATATATATATATATATATATATATATATATATACATACACTTAAAACACAATACCCTGAGAGGAGCAGTATTAAGGAATAGAAAATTACAAACAGCAGCATATAAAGCCACTGCATTACCATCACTGTTACCAGTACAAAACAAATGGATCCATGTTTATAGAGAGGAAAGCCCCCAGGTAACCTCCATATTATGCTATGGGATAATAATATATCTACCCACCTCCCCATTACCCTTGGTGTCCCCCAAGGATCCATATTAGGACCTTTGTTATTCTCAGTTTTTATTAACGATCTTCACTCAGTAATTCCCCTAGCTACTTGTATTCAATATGCAGACAATTCCACACTAATATGCTCAGCCTCCTCACCATCTGAGCTACAGTCCCTAACCCAAAAGGTATTTAATACAGTAGAACAATGGTTTACTCAGCGCTGCCTCCTTCTGAACCCCAAAAAAACAAAACTCTTGATCTTCACTCCTACCCGGAAGTCCTCCACAGTAGATTTCACTGTCACTTCTCATAATGGTACACTCATATCTCCCGATCCAACTACCAAACTCCTTGGAATAACAATTGACAACAATCTTAACTTTGACACTCATATTAACAATACAATAAAAACTGCAAATAGAAAACTGGGCACCTCTATAGGATCAAACCATTCCTTACTCCAGCAGCCAGAATAACTATTGCCCATACTCATCTAATGTCTACACTCCTCGATGCCTCACCAGTATATACTAAGCTGTCTAAAAATAACCTCAGCAAACTTGAAAACTCCAACAACAACATTGCCAGATTTGCCACTGGCAATCCATTTAGAACCCACCACTGTTATAATCTAAAGCAGCTAGGATGGCTTGAGTTACAAAATCAACTAAAATTTCACCAACTTACCATTGCCCACAAGACCATTTACCAACCTACTAATACTCCAATACTTTCAACCCTCATTACCCCCTATAAAAATCTTAACACCTTACGCTCTTCAAATAAACTACTTGTTACAAGATGTAAATCCAACAACCTGGCTGGAGAGTCTCTGTTCTCCAATATTGTCGGGCACAACTGTAACCTACTCCCCAGTGAACTTGTATCACTATCCTCAAAATCACTTTTCAAATCTAAACTGAAATTATATCTTAGAACACACTGGCTATGCCCCTATATTAACCCAGACTAACTTCCTCCTTTTAGTACTAGCTACTGCTTACACTCTACCTCTCTCTACTATATCCAGTTTCCTGAATAACAAAGAGAAGTCTATTCTTGTAGATACTACCTTTGTTTGTAGTGATTTCTTTCTTATTATTTGTTATATGTATGTGAGTGGTTTATGATTTACCTGTGGAATTACCTCTTATTATTTTCTAAATTGTATTTACCTGCAAATTTCTTTGAATTGTGATCTTGGAGCTTATCTCCCCGGGCCTCTACTGAAAATGGACATGTAGCCAGTTAGACTAGCCCAGTCAACAAATGTAAAATACAAATAAAATAAAATAAAATAAAAATAAATAAATAAATGTTAGGCCCCCCACAAAACCACTACATAATTATTCATAGACTAAGATCATATGACTTCTTAGATTTGTGCAATGCTCAGTTTCAAATTAACCAGAGTACTGCTCATATTTCTAGGTATGTGTGACCTTAGATGAAAGTAATTCAGAAGTGTGCATGGGGGGGGGGGGGGGGTCAGCCATTTTGTAAATACAGTGTTATACTGATTGTATTCATCAAAACTGTGTTTTCTGGTTCAAATTTTGTATTTTTTTCATTAGTTTGTTTGCTTATTTATTCATGGCCATTCTAAATGAAGCACATTTCTTGAGAATGTGGAATGTCTATGTCACATTTACCATGTATTCTGGATGACCTCTGGTGATCCTACAACCTGAGCACAAAAACCTGAATTTGACTATTAGTAACATCAGTAGACAACTTAAATGAACATCTATATATATCAGTGGATAACTTTAAAGAATATCTGTATTCACTTCTTTTTTATGAATCATCAAAATTCACAATAAGGAATATGTTTTTGGCAGAGGAATATTAGATAGTTCTATAAAAAAAGGCATGTTACTAATGAGAACATGCTACAGGGCCTCTTAAGACTGCTGTATGGCTGCAGGCCCCTCCTATAAGGGACCACATGAATGTGGTATACTGCACAACTAAGGTTTCAGTCACACGGAGTATGAATCAATTATAACTAACCCACTCAGGTAAAGAACCTGAAATGAGAAAAAATACATTCCAAAAAATCACATTAAGTACAGAACTAACCAATCAGAAAAGAAAACTGAAACAACTTTGATTTCTCTTTCAAGGTGAATGAAGGCTTCTGCTGAATGTCAAAAAGTAATGAGTCACAATATATTATGCATATATGACTAAAGAAACCTGAAACAGGCAGCATTCAAATTTTTTTTCTGTGAGAATATACCATCGCATAATGTTTCCAAATGTCTAGGCAATAAGTTAAAATAGATTTATGAAACATAAACCTGAATTTTGGGGAAATCCTGCATTCATTTTAAAATGCTAAGAAGTACTGAAAGTAATATTTTGTTTTTATTTTCATTGGATTAAATCCTGTTTTTTTATTTATTTAAATAGCAGAACTCTTATTTGTTCCTAGGTTTTTGTTCACTTACTATATAATTTCCAAACAGGAAACAAGCATATAGTCATGTCAAGCTACTGTGAGACATTTTAGCTATCAGAGACTAACATAATTATCATGTTTTCTAAGCACTGCTGTTCCAGCCTAATTTTGGCAGCCATCTCCTAAGGTTTATGGCGACCTTCTCAGGTCACTGAGCAAATCACAGATGCATTCACAAATTTCAGTACAGTAATTTAAAGAATGATAAGAAATTCCATGTTTTTTGTGCAAAATTTAGAAAGTGCAGTTGAAAATGTATAACACATAATAAAATGAATTAACTGGCTTGCAGTGTTAAAGTTCTATAACTTGTGTTCAAATATTTTTATTTGAATGTATGCCTTCCCCTCTCTGTTCTTCCTGTCTTATATATACTCTTGCCCTGGACATTAGCATATTCCTCACCTCCAAAACAATGGTCTCAGCTGCACATGGACTGCATTCTTCTACAGCTGCAGCAGCTTCAGCAAGGTGACAAGAGGAATCTCTTCTGGGAGGTGAGAGCAAATTAATGCTCACCACAGGAAAGTTGCGCCCCTGGCATTGTTCTTAAGCAACAGCTGTGGATACAACAA
Source organism: Protopterus annectens (assembly GCF_019279795.1). Classification (NCBI taxonomy): domain Eukaryota; kingdom Metazoa; phylum Chordata; order Ceratodontiformes; family Protopteridae; genus Protopterus; species Protopterus annectens. The sequence continues at coordinate 572,343,402 of NC_056748.1, forward strand.
CTATCATCTGACATTCTGACATATACATTGAGCAAAGCAGCGAGCAATCTAATGCCTGCACTGAGCTCCAAGCCCCAGCCTTAAGCAAAACAGGTGTATGACTTCCTGTTGCTAGTCTTCAGGGGTTACGGGTATGAGGAAAGACATCTGAGGAGAGAGCAGATGAAAATAATAAAAGAGGTTAGGGCTCAGGTTGACAACCTCATTGATAATGTTTTAGATAGAACAGACCTGCATGTTGACTACAAATTGCTCTTAATATCGCTTGTAGACTGCAGGCTACAGTCAAATGTGAAAATGGGATCATTATTTATTATTTTAGAAGAGCATTTTTTTTAACCTAAAAAATGCCATGTTAACCTGAAAGGTGCGCTAAAGACTCACGTGAACAAAGACTGCAAAGCTAGGTTTGCCAAAGCATTAACCGTTATAATTATTTATTATGTTTACTTCATACTCCAGTATAAATGAATAGGGTCACTGAACTCCATCTGAAGACAAATTAAAGAATTTTGCTTTAAACCATCAACAATTTTTGTTCACATTTTCACAATGAAATCTCTCTTAATTTCCACATTCTGATGTAGTAGCTTTCTCTATAAAACCATGTGGCCTCACTGTTGTTTTTCACATTAATGTGATGAATGCATTTAACACCACATTTTTGGCCCAGTCAGTACCAGCTCATAAAATAGTTGGCAAGCAGCATAAAAGCAAGTGTAACCTCAGTAAATTAGCAATTTGTTTCTACAAGAGCATGCCAGGGTGAAAATATAGGGAGTTGTCTGTCACATTCCTTCCATACATTTCTTTAAGGATTTAGGTGGTAAGATTGCAAAAAGAATAAAGTACAACTTTAGAGTATTATGCATAAATACACTGAGAAGTTCATTGAGGTTCCAATTTTACTATGAAATAAATGACTCCAACAAATGAAGGTACATTAACTATCTTAAATACCCCAGATGGACTTTCCTTATGCCACATGAGCAAGCAGTACGAGCTGTTATACAGGATGCTTGTACTGAGGGCAGTAGGGGCAGATTATTTCAGCTGGCAGTGCATTTACTTTGTTTCCCCTCTGCTACCCTGTTTTAATCCTTTTCTGACAGCCTAGTTATTTTAATTAACTCTGACTTGCTGAAGAGCATTTTTATGCATTCCCTTTCACTTAAAGAATGGGGCAGAGGAGGAAGCAGTAACCAAAATATTGCCTTCCTCTCTGTATAACAGTTTTGGTTGTACCATGTGTAGTGGTTGCTTTATGTTCGGTACACATTGCTGATAGAGGCAGTTAGTGAGTATGAGTTATATGCTAGGTTTGCTTTGAAAGAATCATTGTAGAGCAGCAATCCCTGGTGTCTGAAGACTACTGCAGCTACAGAATCTGTAAATGTGGCCTTGTGCTATAATATCCTCTACTGCCAGAAATGTTTTAAAGCTAATAAGATTTAATGTAACCTTATTGTGTAGTCTTACAAATAACTTTCGTGGTGTAGCCTAATATAATGTTATTCTTTATAGTAGGAGTTTAATCAGTAGCCATTCTCATTTTTAAATTAGCTTGTTATACATGTGAACTTATATTATTTATTTATTCTGATAAAAAGACATAAAGCATTCTTTAATCAACCCCAGTGGGCCAGCTAAGTGTATTCTACTCATTTCAATGTATATATGTTTGCTCATTTCTAATAACCTGTTTAAGCTGTATACTCGGAGCATTTTAAATACATCTTATGAGTACCCATGGCTGGTCTTGCATGCAGTTGCTTTTTGGTTGTTTGCAGGTCACAATGGCAATTGTGCACAGTCGATGCATAAAGAATAAATGTTTGAAATGCTTCAAGGAGCAGAAATTCTTTTAGTTCCATGCTGTCTTCACAGCTACTGGATTAAGTAACTTTATGTGGTACACGTATTTTAAGAAAGGAAAACACATTCTCATTTCTGAGTAAGGTATTACAAGCCCACTTGTGAATCAGTTGATTCCATGTCCTTTACTCATATACCATTACTTACTCTAGGACTACCTAAAGGTCACTACATAAAACACATCTCATAAAGTAAAATATCTGTAAAACAAAACTCTGACACAGACGTTTGTCTATCTAATCTTTATATCTTAAAATGATGTTGCAACATTTCTTTTTAATTCTATAAATATAGTGGTGTGACACAGGTTCCCTATTATATGATTGAATACGCATTCTTTTTGAATGCGTCTTGATCAAACTTGAAAGCAAGAAACGGCAAAATACCGAAACGGCATAAAAGCAAATTCTTTCCCTGGGAAAGAAATCGTTTGGCCACCTTCGTTATTTTGCCATTTTTGTCACTGTAGTGCAATCTTGGAGTTGGTATATTTAAGTAGAAGGGTGTGGGGGTACAGCCCCCCACATTGGGGTGTGTGGGGGGTGAGGCCCCCCACTTTATGTAATGTTTTAACGTTTTTTTTGGGGGGGGGGTTTGCCTTTTCTTTTTTGGAACAGCAATTTTTTCCCTGGGGAAAACAATCGCTGTTCTAAGTGTTTGGGATTGTAAGCTTTCGGTTACATGGGGGTCAATAAATCAGCGTTCACTTTTTTAAGCATTTGCTGATTTAATATAGACCCGTGACAGACTTTTTCATTTAATCTCTACATATAAAAACACTTCTTGTGTACACTTAATGGCCATGGTCTTTCTGTCTTCATATATTGCAAAAACATGGTATATCATGGAATTAAAATAATTATAGCTGGATTCAATTATTTGTCCAAATAATCTGCACTGTAAGGAACAAATGAGCAAGACTAACTCAATGAAACTAAAGCAATACAAAAGTCAAATGCAAGTAATGATTCAAGCACTGTCTTATAAGCAATAGACATACTGCACAAATTTAACACACACATATCCAGAGTTAGTCATGCCTTGTAATAAATGCAGTATATACCTTTAAATGCTATTAATGTTAATGTCTAGCTATAGGAAGTTTGTATATCATGTGGTACACACTCCTTTCAATAGTTCAGTCTGAATAAATATATCAGATAGTTTGCAAGTATATCCACTGTATATGAAATACTTCTACTACATTTTGGCGAACAGATAGATGTTTCATTACATTTGCTACACACATGATGATTACAAAGTTCGTACCCTGAACAGTGGGTAGAACAGTGAGGGAAACTTGGTCCTGCACTAAAATACACAATAACAACTGCATGGATGAATAAGTCTAAAAGCTATGCTTCTGACATATCATGCACATCTCCGGCTGTAATTCATATGACAGTGTAAGACAGACCAAAAGTAAAACTGTTAGAACAGAAGTTCCTAACGTCCATGCAGCTATGACAAGCTTTATCATTAGATGAGCTCTGCATGTAAAAATATACACAACAATATGCAGATTGATATAATCAGACACTGCTGTCCAGGAAACACTCTGGTGTAAAGTATTTTGTTTGGGTGTGGTTGTTATATGGCTCCTTGTCAGAAGCCTAAGATCCAATCCTGTGTATATATAAACTCCAAAATAACTAACAGCAACTTCAAAAACTTGTCATTACATTTTTCAAACAAAGCTCCTATTTATTGCCTGATATGGGGGACTATGTCACCCACATCCATGATACTTCTGCTTACTAACTCTAAAAGTGTTGTACCCCTGAGTAGAGGAAATACTCCAAGATGCCATAGCCTTGAGCATTATATTTTGTATATTTATCTAAATTCATGTGTGTGTATGTATGTATGTATGTATGTATACACACACACACACACACACACACACACACACACACACACACACACACACACACACACACATTTAACTGCTGTGTTCCAAACATCACAGTTGTTGTTTTCAGAATATAAATGACATCCAAGGCAAACAGAAATGGCACCATGTGCGAGTCTGGGAGGCAAACAGCACTGACAGACTCGATATCTTGTAGACAGTATACAGTACCTGTGTGGAGAGAGATGGCAATAGTGAAAGCAACTCATCCTCCTTATTATACTCAGCAGTGGCATAGCACAGCAGTCCTTTCTGTCTTATTTAGCAGAGTGCATTCTACCCAAGGAGCTATGATCTCTTAATTAACTTCTTGCATGTAACAATGGCAAAATATATCCAACAGTGTTTTAATGATCGAATTGTATGTGTACATTCATTCATTCATTTATTCATTCATTAACCTAGTAACTGGGCTGGTCAGATAACTCTCTATAGCACTCATCTTGTCTAAATGCAAACGTTTAGAAATGAAGGAGCAAAAGCTAACTTTGCATTAAATTAAATCAACATTATCTGTCTGTTAGCCCCTTTGTGTAAAAATGTCAAACACTGCACATGCAAAAGACATACCAAAAACACCCTCAAACTCCACAAAAAAAAAATGACTGAACATGCACAGTTCAAATCCCTTGAAATGAACAAATATTAGAATGCAGCCATCACCTTGAGATGTAGGTGAGATTTGTTGTCTAATTTACCTACTTGTTGCTTCATTTGCTTCTTTTTTCATCACCTCTATTTCCCCTTCTGTATAACAGCACCTCATTATTTTTCTAGCATTTTTTCTCCACTACTGTATTAACTACTTCATAATACATAAAACTTCATAGTGACCATTCTGGTGGGAAAAGGTGATCGGTTTTAGAATTTGTTAACCTGTATCTCCTGTCATATTAACTTTACCACCTTTTTATCCCTATGCTCAGCATCTTTTTTGTATTATTAATGCTTACTTTCATTCTATATCAAGCCCTTTTATGCCTTTTTATCATCTCTCACTTTTTCCACTTTTATACTCAATATGTATAGATACTTTTACACGGGTTCCTATCATGAAATTGAACAGGCTAGAGAGCGAACAGCTTTAACATCGAAAATGCCATTCATCGATGTGTTTATTGTGAGATCGCGGTACAGTGAATATCGGAAAATTTGCCCTTTCCTCACTGTAGTGTGATCTCGGAGCTGGTATATATATAATTAGCGACTTCGAGGAATGACATTTTCGATGTTTAAGCCGTTCACTCACTGGTCTTTTAGAGCTCGTGATATAGACCCCTTTTACACCGAATGATGTTTGGCTTAAGGGCTTTTAATGAGTAGTTAGGTTGTTGGAAGTTTAGTAGGGGGGGGGGTGACCCTGGTCAGGCTGGTGGGCGGGAAAAAGGGAGAGGCTTGCCCTCTTCTGTTCTGCCTCTGGTGTTGGATGTTTATTTCAATGAGATGAGAAAGGAAAGTGAGCAGTTGGACACTGCTTGATAAATAAATTAAGCAAGCGGAGGTAAGGACACTGTTTATTTGGTTGGGTGTATAATACAATAAATGGTAACTGAAGTGAGTGGTGGGACTCTGCTTCATAAGTAAAGTAAGCGAGTGGTCGGAGCCGCCTTAGGTCGACTGGTGCCCTAGGCAAAAGGACTCCACGGCGCCCCCACCACACCAGCTGGTGCCCCCATCCTGGTCTACGTACACCAAATAAACACTGAAAAAAGTGCCCCCGCTAGAGCGGCGCCCTAGGTGGCCGCCTAGTTGACCTATGCCTAAGGCCGGCTATGGGAGGTATGGACGCTGCTTACTGGGTCAAGATGAGCGAGGTCATGATGTCCTGGTTAACATTACATGGATGTTTATGCTGTGATTAAAATCAACTATACCATGTTTCAGTTGTAATTAATAAATAGTTAATAAATATTGATTAACAATGTTATATTTATGTAAGTTTAATAAAGGTTGCCAAACGTCATTCGTTGTGATGTGTTTATTGAAGGGGACTGGGACAAACACTTAAAAACTGTTCCACACTCTCTACTAGATCACTCCATTTTATTCAAAAGTAACTCCTTCTAACATTTATACAATATGCCTAACAACTGCACATAGTTGCAATATAAAAGAAAGTAAGTAGACATCCTTACCATCCCAGGAAGGACATTAACTTTCTGATAACATTCACCCTGGAGATCATTATTGAAATTAGAAAAATAGCTATATGTTATTTTTTTTATTACAATATACTTTTTTTGTTATTTTTCATGTAATATAGTTCCTCCTCCCAGTATTTCAAGCATGCTATTGCATACATAATTGTTGTTGGAGGAAGTATTTTAAATCCAAAATGCAAGTTATAATCAAGCAGTTAATTTCCACGTCCAATCAGAAACACAAAGAGACACACTTCACACATATACACATAAAGACCCACACACACACACACACAGACTTACACACGCACAAACACACACACACACACTTACACACTCACATACAGACATACACGTGCCCAACAGTTACAGCCATGCTGTTGAATGAGTCATACCTCAGATATCTCATTGTCATCAGGTGAAAAAGAAAAAAAAATCATACAGTGGAAGGTACTGCAACAATCTCTTGCACATGCCTCTTAACTGCCCTTGATTTTGAAAAACATTCATAATTTTGCTGCATAGCTTTTCTCTGTCCCTTGCACAGTGTTTGGTTTTATGGTAAATCACTGAGGATTACAGTCAGAAGTAATGCATACTTCTTATTGTTTCGACATTGTGTGCTGATAAACTGCCTGTGGTAGTAGAAAGAATTTAAGAGGTGTGTCCTGTCCTCTCTGTCTCATTTTATCTGTCACACACACACACACACACACACACACACACACACACACACACACACACACACACACACACACACACATAAAGTTACTTTTTTTTAAATTTACACTTATTCAAATGTAAAGCTGGGATTAGTGATGCAAAAGAATGGCAGCCATTTGCATTTTGTTCTCCTTGAGCTTCACGCCAGTTTAATATGCAGTATTTACCAGTACATTAACACTCTGTTGGAGAAAATTAATTTATTCTCCAGTCAGAGTGATGATGTACAGTTAGCCCATTCCCTAAGTGATACCAGTGGTGATGGCGCACTGTTACTTATTAAAAATGTTATGTCATAATACTGTCATATATTAATTCTGGTGTATTTAAGATGCCTGAGAAAACACACCATGTGTAAATGTGTACCTTTTAATATTGTCTTCTTTTATTATATGGATCCAGTGTGTCATTCCTGAGATATATACTGTTATTTGTGGGTCACTACAGGTACTCAAGTGTAAGTAGTTCCCAATGCACCTAATGGCTGCCACTTACTCGAAAACCAAGTGTTTTAACTCCCACTAGCCCAATCTCCCATTTTTACAAAGAACATCCAACACCTGACCCTATAAACTACATAGCCCTAACCCTAAACTCTCACCCAGTTCCAAATGCATTTTCTCAGTCCCTTACCTTAAACCTCCACTCCACCTCCCTAATACTAACGTCCAGTATCAATCCCTAAAGCTAAAACTGCAACCCTCCAAACCAAAATTCCTTGATCATTCCCTAAACCTAAAACCCCAGCCTCCTAAACTTAAGATCATTGATCACTCCCCATACTTAAAACTTCCTTCCCATTCCCTAACCCAAAAATACTAGTCCTGCTTCCTAATGCTAAACTCTCCTACCACTCCATAATTCTACCCCTGCTCCCTCCCCACAGTTGCATGCCTGAACTAATATTCCAGTATGAGTATGTGTATCACTCCCTCCCCAAAGCTGCATGCCTGTATTCATATTCAAGTTTCAACATGTGTAGCGCTCTCTCCCCACAGCTGCATGCTTGAACTCATATTTGAGACTGAGCATGTGTAGAGCTCCCTCCCCACAGCTGCATGCCTGAACTCATATTCAGGTCTGAGCATGACAAGCTACATAGCCGAGCTACAAGGCATTCAAGTCCCTGGCTTCTTGACAGTGGTTTCTGAGCCCTTCAGACTCAAGCATGTGTAGTGAATACATTGCTGGTTTCAATCCTAAAGGCTACTATCAGAAATGAAAAAATATATATATATATATTGAACTTTTCTTTTAAAATGCATCTTTCCTTCTCAATAAGTAATCTATCTCTATTTTAATAATTGAAAATCTCTAATTCTTCCATTTTCTGTCATCCCCAGTTAATCTCTTCTAGTAACCCACCAAACACTAGACCAGTGTTCCACAAATTGATTCCTACCGTACTTTTCTGTCATTAAAAGTACCCTCAAGTACTCAGATTACTTATTCAATTTTTGTTTACTAACCATTTCTAAACCTTTTACTTTACTCTATATGCCTTTGTAAAGCCCCTAACTATATTGCCTGACCAGTACCCACATATTTAACATAACACCCTACAATGGTTCTGTACACAATTAATGGACAACATCCATAATCACTGCTGTACAAAAAGTACCAGTTACTACAAACCTTCCCACCCTCTTGTGAAAGTATTTAAAAAATATATATTTTTTTAAGTGACTGAATACCTTAGGGGAAAAAACAGCACCAGTATACTCAGCCCTTCCCTACCTGGTTCTCAGCCTAACAATGCTACAGCCATTGTACTCTTTCAAGCCATTAACATAATTGTCAGAAATATGGACAAAGATATTTTACCTAGTTCAGTCTTCAATGATCAAAAAAAGGCTTTTGATTTTGTCATTTGCCCTCTTCTTATCCAAAAGCATTCTTCTACTGGCTGTACTGGTTCTTTAATTATCTCAATATGCATCCAGTGTAAGCTCTTTTCTCTAACTATTTAACATAATTACCCCACAAACTGGACTCCTCAAAAGATCTGCTCTAGGACCACTGCTTTCAAGTTTCATTAATTGCCTTCCTAGTTACATTGAACTATCCAGACATGTTGGCAGTAACCATGCATATTGTGGTGAATATGGATGTCACCAGTATGCTTATACATAAGACCTGTGTACACACGAAAAGCCAATAATAGTGCCATGGCTCATAGTTTAATAGGTAGATAGTAAGCATGCAGTCCAGGAGATAATGCAAACAAGCTAAGCCTAATTTCCCAATCACCCTACTTTCTAGTTAAATGACTTGCGCAAAGTCACACAGTATGCATTTATAGGCTGAGGAAATCAAACTGTACACTACAGGAAGCATCTCTTTAACAGTTACTACTAACCTCTGCTCTTTCAACTACAGCAGTGCTGTGTTGCACAACCTGTGATCTAAAACTTGCATCTGTGCACATGTGACTACTATTTTGCTCCTAAACTGATTTGTGTGAGCAACAGTGAAATTAATTGCTCACAGTGTACTAATGAGGTTGATTTGCTTTTTCTTCCTGGAAAGTTACTTCCATGGAGTGTGATGGTGCATGTGTGACATCAGCTTGCCAGGATCGTGAGTGATGTCACTGATATTACCTATAAAAAAAAAATGAACAAGAGTCCAGTGCCACAATGAAAGTGCAACAGTCTATTTTAATAACTTGAAAAAGCTGAATTAATGAGCGCTTTCGTCTGAGACACAGACTTCTTCAGATATGATATTACCTACTCTAGGCATCAGTGCTAGCCTTGCTACAGTGACCTGCAGTGCTTTGACAGTAGGAGGCAAGGGATAGGTAGAGAAAGTCTTTATCGCTTTCCAGTAGGTTTGGTCTGTTATGCTACCTGTTTATGCATCTGTTTAACAATGCTTCTTGCCTTACAGTGGTGAAGTTGCAAAAATTCAACATGGTTGGAAGACATGGAATATTGTAGTGACACCCCCACTACTAGAGTGTTACTTCATCTGTTACAGACAGTTGCAAAGCTTTCAGGTTAAAACACCCTTTCTCAATGCATATATTCACATTTAGATACATCACTCTATACTCCATCTGGAGTCATATGATAATATTAAGGAAATCCATCTATCCATCCACAATCCCTTCTTCCCATCTTTACACACGAGGTCTGGGTGTCACTTCAGCAGTGACAATCATTTAAAGCCAATGTTTAAACTGCCGGGTGGCTAGCCCTGCCATGGTAATTCTTCCACACCACACACATACATGCATACTCACACCTATGGCCAATTTACAGTATCCAATCCACCTACTGCATGTCTTTGGACTAAAGGAGGAAACTGGAGCACCTGGAAGAAATCCATGTGAACACAAAGAGGACATGAAGACAATAGCTCTCAACCTCTTAGCACAAAAAATCTGGACAAAGTCAAAAATAAAGGGGGAGCAAAGCCTAAAAAATATAGACAATTTTTAAACATTACTCTTATAAACTTAAAAAGTTGCTAGACTAAATGATTTTGTATTTCCATACATTTTATGAAGGGTATGAAGTCTGAAACTCAAATGACTGTCATTATTTAGTGAATTCATTCCTTATTGATTTACCACAAAAATCCAGAACATCATAAATTTTATAAGGAACAGAACAAAAATATGATGGAAAAATCTGGACATTCTGCAAAAAATCTGTACAGTTGAGAGGTATACTCTGCACAGAGGGCACTCCAGCCAAGAATCAAACCAGGGAACCTCTTGCTATGAGGCAGCAACTCTATCTGCTGTGCCACTCTGCTATCTTGATGTCCATAGCTCACTCAGTCTAAAATTAAAGTCATAGATATGTTTTCTGATATAAAAAAATATTAAAAACATTATATATAATTATAACAAATAAATAATGTATAAGTAACAAATAAATAATGCAGCCAGATCAATATTCTTAAATTTATTTGCTTATTTTTTAATATTCGTAAATTAATTTGCTTCTTTTTTAATAATGGTTTAATTCTAACTTTAAGCGTTCAAACCAGGCTTTTTGTCAGCATCCAATCAAACTATCTAATTATATTCTTGAACATCCGTTTCCAAATTAAGATCCCCCTCAAAATCAGAGCTAATATTTGTATGTTTTGCTCCCATTTCTTCTATATGCCTAGCCAATGAATTAGTTAGAACATTCTGTCTAATATCAGATAGATGTTCTGAAATTCTATATTTCAGTCTCCTATTACTTTTTCCTATATAAAAAACACAACAGATAGCAAACAATGGCTGATATATTTTCCGTAGCACATGTTGCAAAATAATTAAAGGAATATTGCTTCTTAGTAAATGGATGAACAAACTTTGTATATTTAAATATAAATTTACAAAAAGTACAGTTATAAAAGGGAAAAGTAGCTTTCTTCATAACAATAGATCCATCCATTCTGCAATTCAAATCTTTATAACAAAGCTGTTGTTTTAGATTTTTACATCTCTTATATGCAAATTGAGAATTTTCTCCTAGATATTCTCTTATCTCTGGTATAGAAGTTAATATCAGCCAGTTCTGTTTAATAATATTTATAAGTCCTGTCATACTAGGGATATATTTTGTCAAGTAGTGTAACTTTTTTTTTATTATTATTATACCTTAGTTCATTATGGGTGTGATGCCCCAGCACTAGCCCAGTAATCAATGAGTCTCAATCCTCACCACTGGCAACAGTGGGGTGTGTACGCACTGGGAGTATGACAAGTACACACACAGTAAAGTGCAATTTCCCTTAAGAGTACACAGAGACTGGTTTCTCCCTCTTTCTCCAGATCCCCAGTAAGACTCCCCCATTGGCACAGCTATAGGGCTGAGATCTCAGTTGAGTGACCAGGCCAAGACCTCCAGCATTCTCTCTGTCCAGCCAGTGTTTTATGTCAGCTACTTTAAGGCCCTTAGCAAAGAGTGTCCAATCTTACTGTGTAATGTTCTATTAATTCAAATGGTAGTTTGACCAAGAGCAAGGCTATTAGAAGTGGCCTGCACAGTGTCACCAAACAGATATGCACGTTCGCTAAGTTCTTAAATATTTCTAGACAGACCAGTCACAACTGAAGGGTTTAAACACATTTAATAATAAATAATAAAAGAACAAGACAATACTAAATATGTATTCACGGTGACTTCAGAGTTCAACATCACAGGAAATATTTAAAACAACATGCTTGCAGGACAGTTTCAAATAAATACAGGAAACATCTAAACTAATCTTTACTATATTCCTTACTGAATCTAAAATAAATTACTGAACCTTAGTTAACTTACAGAGCAAGCAAATCAGATGTGGTGAGTGGGTTTGCCCAGCTGATGCTGTCAGGTCAAAGACAAATAAAAATGCACAGTCCCTCTGTCTCTCTGTCTGTCTCTCTCTCTCTGTCTGTCTCTCTCTCTCAGAGATTTTTTAAATTAATATCTCAAATATTGCTGCTGCAATACTTGCAGGATGACATTACTTTTGTCATCTGACTATCCCAGGTGAAAACTTCCACTGCTAGAAACTGCCAGCATTTAGCATCTCTTTGTGAAAAATACATATCCCTCAGACATTTGCAGCTGCTGGGAGACATGAAACAATAAAACATTTACAAGACAATGCAGAAGGGTCCCTAGATTTAGACATCCTGTCTCCTTCCTGCCTTGAAACCATCTTTTATGGTGCAGTCACAAAACAATTTAATTCAACCATTTTCTTGATGTTTTGCAAGTTAACCTTCTATGTGTCAGTTCCCACTGTTAAAACATATACATGTACACAGTTAGAAAAGTTTATATACATTCTGTTCCTTTCCAGTAGGGTACACTGTGGGTACATCTTTAAGCTCAGTACTGTACAAACCCTTTTTACACACACACACACACACACACACACACACACACACACACACACACACACACACACACACACACTTCTGCACCAGCAGTTTGATATACACATAACATATAGTTCTAATACATTTGTAACACAAGCATATAAATCATGCTGATATTCACAAATGACACATAACCATTTATAAAATTCCAGACAGCTGTGCTGGTAGTATTTCTCTCTGTCATAATTCTATATAAATCATGTTAATATTCACAAATGACATAAAATTATTAAGAAAATTCCAGATAACTAAGCTGACAATATTTCCTTTTGTGGCACCCCCAAAAAAAAAAAAACTCAAGCTAGTTTTTCAAGTGACCATTGAGAAACATTGCTTGAGAGGGTGAGCCTATCTCAGAATACACTACCCCATACTCTGTCTTGAGAGTCCATCTGCCTTGGCATTACTAACCCCAGTACAGTGCTGCACTGTCCTATCATACGCCTGCAATCATAGGCTCCACCATAGAAAAGTCCCAAATTCCCAAAGTCCCTGAAGCCATAGATCCCCCTCAGGCTCCTCCTGGCTCTTACTGCAAATACTTATCACCAGGGCTTCCCTATCATGGTAAGGTTACAGCATATAAACATGGTACAGTTTGTGCCCCTGCCTCCTGCCTAGCAGTTCTACCATTTAGTTAACATCACTGACCTTTCTTACCAATTTGAAGGCTCTCTCCCAAGCTGCCTGCAGCTTGTTGTGTCTGACAAGAATGAGAACCATTACTTGCTGCCCTACAGCATACTGTCTAGCTTGAGCATTCCTGTCATACCAGACCTTTTTCTGCTGTTGGGCTCCAGCCAGGTTCTCCTGAGCCAAGCCCATGATGTCCCTGAGCCTTGTCCTGAGGTTTAAGACAAATGCCACAATAGACTCCTTGTGGGATTCACACTCACCCTCCCACTCATCTCGGATCAAATCTAGAGGTCCCCTCACCATATGCCCATACTGCAACTTGAAGAGTGAAAAACCTGTGGATTCCTGGAGCACTTCTCCCTAAGCAAACAACAGATGGAGCAAATATTTGTCCTGCTCCCTCATGAAATGGTCTGCAAATGCCTGTAGCATGGTCTTGAGAGTAGAGCTTAACCTCTCAACAAGACCATTAGTCTGGAGATGGTATGGGGTGGTCTTTAGGTGCTTCAGCCCACAATACTTCCACAGACAAGCCAGCAGGTCTTACATGAGACTGGCACCTCTGCCGGTCAGTATTTATTTTGGGAAACCTACCCTGCTGAAAATCTCTAACAAAGCATTTGCTACCTTTTCTGCCTCAGTGGAGGACAATGCCACTTTCTCAGGGTACCTGGTAGCATTATCTACTACCACTAGGATATACTACTTCCCTGTGGAACTTGGGGTACTCAGAGGCCCCACAATATCCATAGTTACCCTATGAAATGGCTTCTCAATCACAGGCAAAGGCATTAAAGGAGCTTTCACTTTGTCTCCTGCCTTGCCTACCTGTTGGTACTGCTCACAGGTCCTGCAGTAGCCTGTTACATCTCTGTAAATCTCAGGCCAATAAAAGTTCAGCATAATATGTCTCTTGGTATGCTTTATGGCCATATGACCTGCAAAGGGAATATCATAGGCTATCACTAAAAGTGCCAGATGGTAGGCTCCGGGCACTACCAACTGCTGTATTCTCTCACCCTTTAGCCCTCCCTCAGGGGTCTACTCTCTATACAGTAATCCTTTGTCCCAGTATACAGATTCCTCCTTCCCTTGAGAATCAGATACCTCACTGGCTACCTCCCTCAGGCCTTGTAATGTAGGGTCCAAGAGCTGAGCCTGTCTCAGCTCTCTCTTGGTAACCCTTCCCAGTTCCCCTTCCACAGGAAGTCTGCTTTTCTCTGACATGGTGCCTCACTGTCAGCCTGGGTACTACTGCTCACCACTGCCCTTGCAGTCACTCTGTCCAAGGGAACATAATTACCCACAAACAGCTGTGGCTCACCTTTAGTCTCACTGCTACAGGGTAGCTCCCTCCTTGAAGTAACAACCACACCAGTCCTGGCTTCAAGTCTGCAGTCTGTCTGGGTCCCCCTCAGGCTACCAGACCCACATGCTTGTCTCCAAGCCTGACTGCATTTCACTGCATGCACACAAGGCACTGCATTATCAAAATCTTTCCCTACCAGGACATCTGCAGGGATATCCTCAAACACACCTACTTGCTGGCTTCCTTTTCCACCCTCCCAGTCAAGGTGAACCCTAAGCAAAGGTACTTGGAATGGTGTCCCTCCTAAAGCTATGACTGAAGTAGACTGCCCAAGCAAGTAGTGATCCTCTTTATCCATTGCAGGCTTCACAATGGTTAGGTCAGAGACTCTGTCTGTCTTAGCAGTAGCCTGTTCCGCTTTACTAAGATAGGATATAACCTCTTGTTGTAGTTTGATAGCACTGTTGTCTACAGACAACTTACTGCTGCCATTCTGTCAATCCCACATACTGGCTCTCCCACATTTTGTTCATCACCTTGCCTCCATGGACATCTATATGCTACATTGCCCCACTGGTTGCATTTAAAACATTTAACCCTTGGTCCTGAATGCATACCTGGACTAGTGGCTTCCCCTGCTACTGGCAAACTTTTTTGGGGGTTGTCTAGGCTGTCCACCATGGGTTCCCTTAGACCCATGAGCAGCACTGGGTATCCCTTTCCTGTGCAGTGATGTCCTGCTTGCTAGGTATAGGTTTCCCTTCTTCCCCAACTCATCTGCAGTATTGCATTGTTTATCTGCTAACTGGATTCTCATGTCCTCAGGCAAAGTGCTAAGAGCTTGTTCCCTCACCAAAAAGTCTGCCAGCCCTTCAAATGGTGACTTGTCACCCACTCACCCACCTAGGAAAATAAGTGCTTACCTCAGCAATGTATTCACCTTCTTCAGTGACCACCGTTTACAGGCTACAGGAATTCAATATTGACACCACTGAATCCTTATATGCGGCTTTCCCACAACTCCCAACCAATTAATGTGTGATGTGGATATCTCACCACTGCCCACCAATTAATATGTGATGCCCCAGCACTGGCCCAGAAATCAAAGAGCCTCAATGCTTACAACTGACAACAGTAGGGGATGTACACACTGGGAGGATGACAAGTACACACACAGTAAAGTGCAATTTCCTGTAAGAGCACACAGAGACCACAGTCAGTTTGGGGCTGGCTTCTCCGTCTTTCTCTAGATCCCCAATAAGACTCCCACTGACATAGCTATAGGGTTGAGATCACAGCTGAGAGGCCAAGCCAAGACCTACAGCACCCTCTCTGTCCAGTCAGTGCTTCGTCTCCCTACCCAAGTAGCTGACGCACCCACACTTTGACATACACAAACACGCACACCTGGTAAAGGCTGGCACAGGTTTACTAGCTATGACCCCTTCTGCCCAGACTATAAGGTAGTTTGCACTGCCACCAGCCACTACTTATCAGCTACATTAAAGACCTTAGCAAAGAGTGTCCAATCTTACTGTGTAATGTTACTATTAATCTAAATGGTAGTTTGACCAAGAGCAAGGCTATTAAGAGTGGCCTGCACAGTGTTAATAAACAGATATGTAAGTACTCTAAGAGCTTAAATATATCTAGACAGACCAGCCACAACTGAAAGGTTTAAACACAGTTCAACATCACAGGAAATATTTAAAACAACATTGCAGGACAGTCTTAAATAAATACAGAAAATACCTAAACTAATCTTTACTATATTCCTTACTGAATCTAAAAGAAATTACTGTACCTTACTTAAAATGCTTGCAGAGCAAGCAAGGCAAATGTGGTGAGTGGGTTTTTCCAGCTGATGCTGTCAGGTCAAAGACAAATAAAAATGCACAGTCTCTCTCTCAGAGAGTTCTTAAATTAATATCTCAAATATTGCTGCTGGAATACTTGCAGGATGACATCACTTTTGTCATCTGACTATCCCAGGTGAAAACTCCCACTGCTAGAAACTGCCAGCATTTAGCATCTCCTTGTGAAAAATACATATCCCTCAGACATTTGCAGCTGCTGGAAGACGTAAAACAATAAAACACTTACAAGACAATGCAGAAGGCTCCCAAGTTTTAGACATCCTGTCTCCTTGCTGCCTTGAAACCATCTTTTATGGGGCAGTTATAAAACAATTTAATTTCAACTATTTTCTTGACGTTTTGCAAGTTAACCTTCTATGTGTCAGCTCCTACTGTTAAAACATATAGATTTACACAGTTACAATAGTTTATATACATTTGTGTTCCTTTCCAGTAGGGTACACTGTGAATACACCTTTAAGCTCAGTACTGTACAAACCCTTTTCACACAAACTTCTGTACCAGCAATTGGATATATGCTTTACATACAGTTCTAATACATTTGTGACACAAGCATATGAACTGAGTTGATATTCACAAATGACACACAACCATTTACAAAATTCCAGGCAGCTGTGCTAGCAGTATCTCTCTCTGCCACACCTATATAAATCATATTAATATTCACAAATGAGATTATTTACAACAAAATTCTAGACAGCTAGGCTGACACTATTTCCTTTGTGACAATGGTAACAATGGGTATTATTTTGTGTAGCAATATCTGAAAAGATGCCTACCTATGAGAATACATACCCTATCTTACTTAAAAGTGGCAGGAGCTTAATTTTAAACTAATCTTTGAGTATATGAACTTAATGAATGCCTTTTTATGGACACTGAAACCAAATTACTTAATGAGACTGCTGCCTTGGAAAGCAACCTTGTATCTATGCCTATGTTTCAGGAACATTCATCACTATATAATGATATGTTGAAGTGATAAGATTAGTTTTGAGAAAAAGCTTGAACAGATTAAAACAATGTAAGTTGACTAGCGATATCATTGATTTTAGGAAAGGGCACATTTTTCATGACCACAAATTAATGAAGGGGAAGTGCCTAAGTTTCGTGTTGGATATTCGATGAATGAGTTGGATGCTACAGGACCACCAGCACCAATCCAGGTACAGCAAGGGGTAAAGGAAATAATTAGAATAGATATAAAAGTTCAAACAAACAGTACATATGTTGCAAAAAGAAGGGTCAACGGCATGT
This sequence comes from Protopterus annectens, assembly GCF_019279795.1. Classification (NCBI taxonomy): domain Eukaryota; kingdom Metazoa; phylum Chordata; order Ceratodontiformes; family Protopteridae; genus Protopterus; species Protopterus annectens. The sequence continues at coordinate 572,361,010 of NC_056748.1, forward strand.
ACAAAACAATCCAAAAAAACAGTGTTGGAGCATTCCAGCACCAGCGCAAATTTATTACAGGCAGTAGCAATGCTTTCTGGTTAAAACACCCTTTTTTAATGTATATATTCACAGGTAATTACATCACTCTTTGTACTCCATCTGGAGTCACATGATAATATTAAGCAATGGTGTCCCGCACTCACGCAATCTAAAATTAAAGTCATAGATACATTTTCTTATATTAAAAAATTTTTAAAAACATTATACATAAATATAACAAATAATGTATAAGTAGCAAATAAATAAATAACGTAGCAAGATCAGTGTTCATAAATTCATTTGCTTCATTTAATATTCATAAATTCATGTGCTTCTTTTTTAATAATGGTTTAATACTAATTTTAGACTTCAAACCAGGCTTTTTATCAGCATCCAAATGGACTATCCCAGTAATTCTATGCCTCTATTTGTCACGCAGCCCTTTGCTCACTCTTTCAACAGTAATCACTGTCTAACACTTCTCATTAGCTATGTGGTTCATTGTGCATCACCTCCCTTGAAATGTAGTACTTTGCAAGTGTGCAGTGTCTGCATATTATTGCACTCTGCTATTCAAAAACATGGTAGGCGTGGTTTTGTCCAGACTGACACTGTTTACTTGTTTTGCATGACTAAGCCTAGAGTGCATTAACAGTTAAAACTGGGGGAAATCACTGCAAGATAGGGAACTCATTAAATGCTGCCCTCTGCACTGCAGCATGCTATGTGGGAACAACACATACTACTGAGGTGTGGCCCCAGGGGAATACAAGTAAAAGTACTGCAACTCATTCATTTATGTGCCTCCTAGAAGCTCAATATGATCATGAGTGAGAAGAAGGGGCAAGAAGGACAACTCATTTAAAAGTTTTAAATGGCTGTCATACTAGTGTCCTTATCTATTTGACCAAATTAAAGGGAGAAAATGGGGATATTAGAAAATAATTAAAACCTGGGACACAAGCAAACAGTAGGACATAAGCTGAAAACATATGGAATGACAAGGATGGAGATGGAGAACTTAGGTAGGTAAAATGTTTTTGTGAGTCTGGTACCCATTTATAGATAGATATCAATGTGTATAGATATACACACACACACATACACACGTGTAAATATCTATATACCTATATATATATATGTGTGTGTGTGTGTGTGTGTGTGTGTGTGTGTGTGTGTGTGTGTGTGTGTGTGTGTGTGTGTGAATGTATATCTGTAATTCAAAAAATTAAAACTTTAAAGGGCAACTAATTATCCACAAATGGTCAAACAGCTGCCTATTGAAAAGAAAAAAGAAAAAACATTGTTTTGCAGAGAGGAAAGCCACTCCTCACCCCCATAGCCCCTGCTAATTATATATATCAAATCCAATATAACACTACAGATGGAAAAGAGCAAAATCCCCTGATCCCCACTGCTAATTTTCAATCAGCTGCACTGGCTTTTTCCCCAGTGTGACAAGCTGTTCTTTAACTAGAACATAACCTACAAATTATAGCTTTCAACTCTCACCTGCAGAGTTAAGGATAAGACAATAAGGAACTATGTTATAGGCCACAGATTAGGCATGTTTTAAATGCTTCCACCATTAACTTAGAATTTAAAAAGTAATTTTGTTTTAGCAGGGATGGAGCAGAAGTTGTAGAACAGATTAAGGGTGTCTCCCCAAATGCTGTACAATTGAGAATTGTGGCAACAAGGTAAGTGGGGGAGAAGTAGGGGAAGTAAGAGGAAGTTAAGAGGATTATGTTAGATAGCAGGTGCACAGAAACAAACAAAAGACAGGAAATGCTGACAGGGGAGATGCTGACACAATGTGGGAAGGACACAATGGAGAAAGAGACGTGAGGCAAATAGACACCACCCTGGGCTCCTTCACTACTTGACCCTGCCTCAGAAGGTTAGTGGTTCTCTAGATGGCCAATGCAAGCATCTAACTATCGATCAGTCAGCTGCACCACAATGTCATTCAGCTGCTGGTGTGTTATGAAGGTGTCACCCCCAGAGTTACTGCTTCCAGCAGGAACAACAGCCTCATCCTCCAGTGCAAGGTTAGCTGGCTGGTATGAACACTTCAGTTAATGTTTGAGGTAGGGAGGTGACCCTGGTATTTTGAACCACAGATGGTAAGGATAGTTATGCTATGTATGGGGTGGCTGACAGCTATTGCTGGAGTTATTGGTGCAGGTTTTGTTATGTCTGTATATAATTGTAAAATTAACAGAAAAATAAAATAAATAAATGTAATTCAAAAAATACTGAGAAATAATGTGTAGGAGAGAAAAGCACAAATATAATGAAAAAATGCAGCTCATACTTATTTTTTCATTTGTAACATTATAGGTATTTTACACAAAACTGCAATAAACACCCACACAAAATTTCAAATCATGGCAGGATACACAGCCAATGGGGGGAATCAAACACACATACTTCAGCACATGCAGTCTGAAACGAATGTCTTAATGAGTTGTTCTATTTGTACAATCCCATTGACATACAGTCACGTCAAGAACGAGTCATACTATAACTTTGAATTATGGAACTTAGCAAAGAACTGGCAGTACTGGAAAAAAAAGAGTGGCAGAAAACAACTATACAATGTTAATAGACTCAGAAGTCCTACTGCAACACAGATGTCTCAGTATTTTAGCTGATTGTAATGCCATTCCCTGTGGTGTATTTCACACATGTTTAACCTTAATGGACTTAGTTCTTAAGAACAACTTTATATTCTTTCAGGGAGAATATTACAAACAATTGAAGGGAGTGGCAGTGGGGGCACATTGTGCCCCAACATATGCCAACATTATTCTTCTATATTGAGAGAACAGATATGTATTTACTTCAGAGTTTAAGCAACACTGGAACTTTTACAGGTGCATTTTAGATGACATATGTCTTCTTTGGGCCAGTACTGATAACAATTTTTTAGATTTTTTTTATTATATTTCAAAGACCACTATTTTTTTTAAATTCACATATCAACTTAACAATATGGAGCTAAATTATCTAGACATAAATATACAAAGGGTTCGCAATGGTTTTAAATCCAAAATACATAGAAAACATACATTCTCCAATTCTTATTTGCACTATATTAGTGCCCACCCTCCTTATCAGAAAAGAGGGGTGATAAAAGGTCAGCTGGTCCGGGCTAGCAGAATGACATCGGATGACCAAGATTTTCAAAGAGAATGTGAATTCATAATGGAAATGTTTAGAGCCAAGGGTGTGCAAAATATCAAAAACATTTTGGAAGGAGGTCCACATCACAACAATTACGGAATTTTCTCCAGTGATAGAAAAGGTACACACAAATGTGGAAGTTGTCCTCAATGTTTGTATATATGGACTGGTGACACTATACATTTGAAATGTAGAAATAAATATATAATAACTAAAGGGTATGCAAATTGTAACACTACAGGTGTGATACACATTGTTCTGTGTGGTGTCTGTGACTCCTTCTATGTGGGAAAGACAGAAAGAAAGATAAAACAGAGAATGTACGAACACGGATACGATATAAGGAATAAAAATGAGAATAATGCCCTGTATAAACACTCTCAGTTATGTGAAAAAGCAGAGTATCAATTTTTTGTAATAGAAGTTGTCCCTATAGACCCCAGGGGTGGTCCCTGGGAGACTAGACTCAAGTATAGGGAATTATACTGGCAACTAGTCCTGGATGCTTGTAATTATCCAGGGCTAAATGATATGGTATCATTAAAACCTGTACTAAAGCTTAGATCTGCAAAACTGTAACATTAGATTTATTTAGTTTATTTACTACCCATTCATCAACACGCTGTCCGGTTCGATTCTCAGCTAGAGCGTCTTCTGCGTGGAGACATGCGTGAATGGGCGTGCATTCGTTGAAGGTTGTGCGTCAGAGCCGGTAACTCGGCACGTAAAAATCAACTACCAATCATTAGCGGACCGGAGTTCCGCTGTGGTGACCCCTAACCGGGAAAAGCCGAAAGACACAAACTGTCCATTCATCAAGTGGAAGAATTTTATTTTATTTCAAGTTATAATCCTTGAACATGTGGTTCACAATTTTCTCCACTAGATGGTGCCAATTTATTATCTCATTTTATACATTTTATTTTTTAAAACATGACATTTTTTTTAAAACATGACATTTTATAAGTGTTATTTATTCACATTTATTACATTTATTTATTGTTCAAGTTGATACAAATCCTTTTAACATGTTTATTTATATGTACATAATACTATATGACTTATTTATGAAGTTTTACTATTTTAAACTGTCTTTTTGTATCTTAGAAATGAATTGATTTAAGTATTTCATTGGTTAATTAAAAGGGGAAAAGGTTTTTAAAGACGTAATTAGGATGTATATGCCCATCTGTTGAAGTTCTCTGAGACGAAAATGTACGGGGAATTGTTTTAACTGTGTTTATGCTTCATGTGCTGTGTGTTCGTTTCATTTTGTTTTTTTTTGCATTAAACTACTAGTGTGGTGGATCCGCTGGTCTCCGGTGCCTACTTTTGGTTTATTTGTTATAGTGTTGGGCACTTAAACCACATACTTTACAGTTTAACAGATGTGTCAGTATTTAAATTTGTACTCTGTGAAGCAAGTGTAATTACCCTGGTCCTTGTAAGGTGTTCTAGGTTTATGCTGTGCAGCTGCACATTATCTGCAATAACTTCTGGACATAAGGAGAGAGAAACAGGAGTGTGTAAGATGTGAGGATGCTACACACTAGCAGCCTCTGTGTGTAGGTAACACAAATGGTGCTTACAGTACACACGTGGGGCTGCAGCTTTACTCTCAGCCTCTCACCAGCCATGGAGATTGGGGTGGCATCCCTGTATGTCACTGCCCTCCTCCATGAACTTGCTGTGTCAGTTACTGCAACCCAATAAATGTGCAGGGCCATCATGGAGGCACAAACAACTATCACCCCAGCCATTCCAGAATTAATAAGGCTAATGCTGGCTGTGCAATATGACTTCTGGGAGTGCAGACACCATATACATGATAGTTTGGACAGAATAAATCACATACAAGAACCTGCCATATCCTCACATGCTCACATGCTGTGTGCCATGCACAAAGGCATTCCATAATTTTCTCCATGGATGGTGGCCATTGTTGTCATGGATGGCCTAGATCATAGTCATTCAGTGCTAAGACTTCTATGGCTTCATCTCTTGTGAAGGTGATCACACAAGGAGAGGACAACCCTGGGGTCATGGAAGTCACGGCAGTGACACATCTGGTAATGAATATCATTCACAGTCATACAGCATGCTGACATGTATGACCATTGCAAATCCTGGTAAAAGTAGCTCTTATGAGTAGGTGCACTCACACGATACCCATTCCTTTGCCATATATGCCTTGGACCTGTCCAGTAGATCAAACCACAGTGCAACAACTACTGCTGAGGCAGTGTCTGAGCATGCACACACTCACAACACCACAACCCCCTTCTTTCACACACACAGGTAAACACACACAAACATCCAGTAACAATTGCCCTTCACAAAGATTTTTACATAATTGCTCCCTAAAGCCCCTACACACAATTACAATCTTGGTTTTACTTGTCCTCAGCACTCACACATTTCCCTGTGAAAGAGAGACACACTTGTGCTCCCTCATTCACCTTTACAAATTATGATATCTGTATCCTGTGCTTTATATTCTGTTTCTTTGTTTTCCTATGTATGATGCCCAGTGTGGACAGCCTATTCATGGGTTTGCATGCACCACTTTTATACTAGTGTATATATACTTTATTATGGGCCAAAGCTATGTGCAAGCTTTTCTGTCTTTGCCAGTGCCACAGTACACTGTGCCCCCCTCCATCTAACATATTAAATTCCTACTGTTGGCTCCTCTATAATCTCTTATCAGGCTCAGCCTTTACTGCCTGCTGATCTGGGAGCTGTTCCTCTTGTAACTCCCCCTTCTGCAGTAACTGACTCACTAATGTGACATGTATAACATTGCATATACAGAAAATAATTTTTCACGTGTGTCAGGGTGCCACTGGATGAATCCATATAGTGAATTTGTGCCTTCAGCATCCCAAACACACACTCCATAATGAACCTTGTTTGCAGTAAGAAATAGTGGTATCACCTGGGGTCTGTATTATTTGAATGAAAGTTCAAAATGTCGATCATTGTAAACAGCGAAAATGCCGATAATCGAATCCTGTATTGTGGGGGGGGTGCCCCCCCCACATACACACACACACCCTCTGCTAATAATATGCACCAACTCTGAGATTGCACTACAGTGAGGAAAGGGCAAATTTCCTGATCTTCACTGTACCACGATCTCACAAAACAGACATCGATTATCGGCATTTTCGCTGTTTATAGCAATCAACATTTTGAACTTTCGTTCAAATAATATAGACCCTATCAGCTGAGGGCCTTAACAACAGTGTTACAGCCCAGTGCCAAGCACTTTATACATTTCTGAATCACTCTTCCATCTTGATTTGCCTCATTTGCATACATGGCATGGCTCATTTTAATACCGTTGCTCATTACCATCTGTTTATATGGCAATTAGCATATAACAGCTCTGTTGCTTGGTATGCACTGTGCATACTGTGTGTGTCTCTGTAATGACCACATTCCTGGCATGGCTGCTCGTCACACAAATTGCTTACCACAATTTATCTAATTTTTCTGAATCCCACAGAACACTCATTTTTATTTAAATAAGTTTTATGGAATCAGCTGATGTAGTCTTGGTATAATCTGTATTTACTGGTGCTGAGTATTTTAGCAAATTGTTTGGGATGTCAGAACCATGAATCTCTGCTGCTGCAACTTTTCAGTGTCAAAAGATTTAGGACTTGAGGCTGATGAAGGGAGATGTATAAAACTGATGTTTTTATTGTAAGGATACAACTCCCAATGTTAAAATCTTACAGTAAAAGATGCATGCAGGCAACCAGTTCAATTCTCGCCACAATTCTCGGCGTGGCTTGGGAGTGCCTTCTGTGTGGAGTCTGCATGTCCTTCCCGCGGTTGGGTAGCGTTCGAAAGACATGCATGCATAAATGGGCGTGCCTTCGTTGAAGGTTGGGCGTCGAGCTGGCACCTCAGCGTTTCATAAAAATCTACTGCCAATCATTAGCAGACCAGAGTTCCGCTGTGGCGACCCCTTACTGGGAAAAAGCCGAAAGACAAACAAAAAATAACAAAAAGTATAAGGGTAAAAAACAGTTATGGCTAGAAGTATAAAACTTCATATTTGTTGCTGTTCAGTTGTTTGTTGCAAAATTAAAGCATCTAATGACATACAAATTGGACACCAAATGTTTTATAATGCAATATTATCAAAATCTCCAGCAATAATAGAATTAATAACAATAACAGCAATAATATCAACAATAACACCCACCTACTCATCCAGCAAGTCATTTGTAAAGTAAGCTGTTGCGACTAACACTCAGCTTAACTCCTCTGTCTCTCCCACACCACTCTTTATATATCTGGACAACCGCTTCCACTTCCCTCCTAACCAGTAGGTGCACCTTGTTGCTATAAAGGTAATATAGACATTCTGAACCGCAGCACTCCATTAATGTTACCCTTTGTCCATTCATCACATCCCACAGCTGTGCCAGCTCGCAATAAATGCCCGACTGTACCTAACCCTACCCATACCTATGCCATTCTAGTTGTCATCTCCCTCTTTCCCTATGGTTCCATTTTACCCTCTTTCTATCTTTGTGCTATTTCCTTTTATGCCATGCAGCTGCTATCAACATTTCTACTTTTTCCATTTTATTTTATGATTTTCATCTCATCTCTATACCACACAACAAAAACTCCCAGGACATTCCACATCATTCTCATATTTCCTTCCATATTTCTAAAGCCTTTTCCTATACCCTCTGCACTTCCCTCATTTCCATCATATCTATCTATCTATCTATCTATCTATCTATCTATCTATCTATCTATCTATCTATCTGTCTTATTGATCCATTCCCTTCACTCAACTTCTACAACAATAATCATCTAGCCAACATCCATCCTCCCTTATCCTCACTTGCATTCTATATCATCTACTTAGAAATCTCATATAAACATTCCCTGTTGAACCACATACCTCAGCCTTTCTCGCTACCTTTCAAACCTCCTACTAAAATGCATCATCTCCACATACAATATTCTCTTTTGTCCACCTCTTTGTCACCTGTCCCACTGCTTTCACCACCTGCTTTCTACTTAACGAATGATAGATCACCTCTGTCCTCCACTCCCACATATTGCCCCATTTTTGCATGTTATCATGTCTTCTGCTCCATCTAGCCACCCTCCACTGTCTCTCTCTGGTGCTTGGTTTCTCCTTAGTTTGTTTCACCAAACTCCCCTGAAAGAGTCAGCCTCTTTCCTTATTCCATCCCTTTCATCATAACCTGAAAATCCCTAAATTCTATTCTACTATCATTATTACCTTGACTTTAAAACATCTTGCACCCTTTTCACCCTCCATTTGAAGCCATTTCCACATATTCCTCACACACACACCATTTTTACCATGTCTACCTAACCATCTTAAAGGCAAATTTTGATTTCCTACCTCATGTTTTTATTTCTCAAATACTTGTATACTGCATCACTGTTTGTTTCATTGTCAGTCTAAAACTCTACATCCCGACTCACCCACCCCCACTTCACTACTCTCAGCTCTCCATTCTCAGAACACCACAGTCACTGTGGCAAATTCTTAGCTGTCACATATTCTTCAATGTTTGGTGTTCCCCCTCCGTGTTGCCTTTCCAACTTCAGCTATTGTCTGGATGTGGTGAATGTCTTATTCCTTCACACAGACTTATTGCATAATTTCTACACATCCTGAATTAGCTCATCTTGAGAACAAATGTGCATGTACCTTCCTGTGCATGTCATATCAGGGGGAACAAGACCCTTATCATTTCTATCATTCCCTACAATGAGATCACTCTACATGACCATCTATCCAACAGCTTTGCAATTCTTTTCTTACCTTTGTAAAATTCTTCCTATTATCCTGCACTGTAGCAAACATGTTAACCCCAAACATAGCTACTCTCAACTAAGATGTTTCTATTGTACCTCTCTTACCCTCCAATTTTGATTGCAGCTCCTCTCCAACTTCTTAACTATCAGTGATGCTGCAGACAACTGTCGTTCCATCTTTTCCAATAAGTCATTTAGTCATCAGCAAAAATATGCATGTACCATATTTCTTGAAAATCTGTACCTTTTCCCATCCTCCTCCTTATTCTGTACATTGAACTCTCTATACCCATCAAAAAAACTATTTAAAAGAGAGTAAACACCCTTGCCTTGTCCCTCTCTGCAGTTTTATTCTCTGTAATTTTCTTTCACTGAGTAAAATCCTTACCTATAGATTTATACAAGTTGCTTTCACCCCACTCATCCATTTACCTTCCCCAATATCTGTCCTAACAACCAAAATAAAAATTCCCAATTGACACTGTCAAATAGCTTTTTTTTATGTCCATGAATTAAACGAAAATCTCCCCGTTTTTTTGTACCTCTGCCCATTTGATAAAATGAATCAAAGTGATCCACAGATGTTTTCCCTTAGCAAAACCTACCTGTACCACTCCTTAAATATGCAGCAAAAATGCTCACATCTATTTATTAAAATTCAAGCAAATATTTTTCCATCTAATTTAAATAGCAATATTAGCTTAAAAGTGTCTGGATTCTCTTTCTTTCCTTTCCCCTAATAAAAAAAAATATAACTATAGCCTTCTGCATAGATTCAGACATCTCCTCCTTAACCAAATCTGAGTAAATATCTTAGTCAATATCTCCTACATGTTTTTATAAAAAAAAATTTATAAGGAAGCCACCTGGACCCTGAGAATTATCAAATACTTATTAGCTTCCACCATGTCTTCAACCCATATATCTGTATTCGGCGTCTTTCTTTGGTCATGCTGAAGCAACAGCCAACCTTTCATTCTTTCCAACCTAACCCTTGTGTAATGTCTCATAAAGTTTGTAAATTTCTATCATATCTATGCCCTACTATACACTACCCTACTTGCTTCTTAGTTCCTTAAATACGATTCTTCCTTTGGTTTCTAATTTCCAGCACATCTCCACAACTACTTCACCGCTCTTCCAACATCTCACTCCTCATCTACCTATCTCTGTCCAGCCTTTGGAACTCTTGTATTGCTTTAAGTGCTCTTTCAGACTGGCTATGTCATCCTCCTCCATTATTTTTCTGTCACCTTTGCCCTTTCTTGTAAAGATTTAACCTATTCACCATTTCCATCATCGTCTTTTCCTCCTTGTTTCTCACCACCACGTGCCATTATCCTCTCCTTCAATGCTCCTGTAATAACATCCCAACAATAATTCTCAGTTTTCCTTTTACCTCCAGATTTTCACCTATCACTTGAACAATCAGTCCCTGTAACTATTCTACCTGCTTTATATCCCACCAGTAACCTGGATTCCATCTCCATCTTATCTCAACCTGCTTCTCTGCCTCCTAGTCTGTAATAGCCATAGTATGATCTGAATATTCCTTTCTGTAAATCTTACATCTTCTGTCTCCCTGCCTTTGCCCTATCAACCAATATCTTAACCTGCCTATCTGCCTCACTTTTTTCAGTCCTTGAGAAAGTATATCACTCTTCCTTCCCTAGCACCCTCGTGATATCCACCAAATGCAGCTTCTCTATTCCTACCCTTAGAGACTATTGGCACCCGAAAAGGAATTTGTTCATGCCAGACAACCTATCTATACTTGGCTTCAGTAATACATTAACCCCCACCCCACCCCCAAAAAATGATTTGATCTCCTTCACCTCTATATCCATCCATGCATTCTACATGTTCTTCTATCACCTCTCTCCAGTCCTCATCAGGCACATAAAATAGCTGTTACCATCCCCCACTCTTCTGTTTCCCACCTACCTGCCCTCACTTCCCAGCTCTACCAATGTTTTTACCAAATCAAATGTCTTTCCTGCTTTCCTTTGTACCACTTTTATCCTACCACATATATCACTTCCTTTATATTTTCATTAATTCTGCCTTTTCAACTTCAGCGCTGACAAAAGAACAACTTCATCTCCTTCCTTAACTAGCCTGCATACCCCCCTTTCTTTCTCTGACTCTCTCTCTCTCTCTCTCGATAGGATTTCCTATCCCTCCCTCAATACTCCAGGTAGCAATCCAAATAAGCCTCCCCCTTTCTAGCCATTTTTCAAGATGGCATGTCTTACATAGTAATATGGATAAAACAAACATTACCAACACGGCAGCTACAAACTGTAAATTTATATGGATGATAACTGTGATTGAACATCCTTTATTTGGTTATACTGTGCTTTTAGATTTTTATGCAGACTGTTGAACTGCTAATATTGTTTACTATGTGAAATGTCAGAAATGTGATTGTTTTTATATTGGGAAGTCCAACAGACCATTTAAAGATAATATCCTTGAGCATGTTGGTGACATTCATAATGGAAGATCGAAGAATGCTTTAGCAAAGCATGTAATAGAAGTAGGTTCTGAATATTTTTTTATGTTTACAGTATTAGAAATGCTGGATATTAGTGTAAGAGGTGGAGATATGACTAATAGAACTGAATGTCATGAATTACGTTGGATTGTACACTTTAAAGCAGGTACGCCCCCAGGACTGAATGAGGTATCTTCTGTCAAACCAATTCTGAAATGATGTGAACTGAGGCGTTGATGTGATTGGTTATTTTCCTATGAATGGAAGTTTTTGTGAATAGGAAGTGGGTGGGTACATATAATCACATGAGTTTTTAGAGGCTTTGGATTTGTTGTTACAGCTTTTAAATGCACTAGTTTTCATGAATTGTTTGGTCTGAGGAAGTGGTCTTATTACCGTGAAAATGCTCACCATTTTTACTTTAGTTTTATTTAAGTTCCTTATTAGTTAGTGGGGTGCAAAGGCCTAAAATCAGAGACCATTTTTACATATTATACTGATTCACACAGAATGATAGTTTTTATATCAATGAGCATTTTCTAAAGAATAAAACATAACCAACTCTAATGTTTGCCATTATTGACTGAATGTAATCCAAAGTGATTTACTAGAAAAGCAAACATTTTATGAGGGAAAAGACAAAAATGTATGGAAAAATCAAGGATAACTAAAAGCCAGTCACACCACAAGGAAAGCAGCTGTTAAAACATATGAAAACAGCATAGACCATCACAGGAACACGCTTAATATGGCTTCACAAAAAGAGAAAGAAAAAAGGTGTCACACTTGATATGCTACATTACTTGAATGTAACATTTAAGATATGGAATTTCAGCTGTTTTACTGGTCAGCATGGTGCTAATCATTTTAAAGCAGAGTCATTGTGGGTCCATTCATGAATATGTGCCTACAAGATTACTGCCAAAGACTTCAGCAATGCTAGGATCTTAATGTATGTTGATCTGTCTCTAATGATTTGTACCATACCTCTCAACTGTACAGATTTTTGCAGAATGTCCAGATTTTTGGCTTATATTTTTGGTCCATTTTTCATAAAATTGTGGCTTTCTGGCAAATTACTGGAAAATCATTGAGGACTGAAGTTAGAAAAATAATGACAGACATTTGAGTTTTAGACGTCATACCCTTCAGAAAATTCATGCTAATGCAAAACCCGTTATTCTATCAACTTTCTAGTTTGTAAGAGTAATATTTCAAAATTGTCCCTATTTGTACCACTTTTTTATGGCTCTGTCCAGATTTCTTACTCGAAGAGGTAGAGAGGTATGTTTGTAGTGCCAGCTTCATCTCTTTGTTGCAAGCTCAACAGCCTCATTCATTTAACACATCTGCACAACTTCTTTATAGTATACTAGTCATTTCATTTCTCTGAAATTCATGGCAGTAATTCTTGTCAGTGCCATGGTTTTCTTTTATTATGATTAGTGACATGCTACTTCTTGTCTTTTTGGATTCCCAGCAGCAATCTCTGTACCACCACAGTAGTAATCATCTATGGTAAACGTTCAGTCATCTCCTCTGTGTTAACCCTAGTATCACTTTTTCTTATTCTACTGATCCAACTCCCATTTTCAGTGAATCACTGTCTTACAACAAAGTGGCCAAATATATTATTTATCATTCTTTTATTCCTTCTCTACACCCACATTCCCAGGGGCATAAAGTCATGAAGGTACACCCATTACAATATGCCTTTATTTCCTCGAGAGGTGAAGGATGGATAGAAGACCTTCAAGGTTATTAGACTCTTTGATAGTGCATCTTTTATTTATACTGTAATGTTCTCATAGCCCTGGTGCAAGAAATATAATAGAATCAATGCAGATTCATGCATGCTTACTACAGATATTTATGCCACTATTCAGCTACCTTTTGACTGACCAGCTGACCTTCACCAAGGAATATACCTAATTACACAAAGATCTAAGTTAATACCCTCAGGAATGGAAAGATGGTCACTTGATCTACAAATCCTCCTCTACACTGTTAGTAAGACTCTACACCATGACCAACTAAGAAAAAAATCTCACCTAGTGGTACTTCCACTGTTTACTGCCACTGTTGTATAACCAGCATCTCAGCTACAGCTCCATAAATCCATTTTGTGCAGTAGTGACTAACCACTGGTAAACCCTTATGCATGTCTTTAAGGGCATCCACTACATGATATCTCAGGGAGGGAAAAAAGAAGTGATATATAACCTGGGAAGACTGAAAACATATAACACACTAGGGAATATTAAAATGATGGCTAGAAATAGGCACCACATTAATCCTACAAAGAGGGACACAATAGCTAAAGTGAGGAATAGGTAATCTGCAAATGCTAGACCCATCACAGCTTGTTTTTGTTAAAGGAAGGTCATGCCTATAAAATCTGGCTGAATTTTTTGAGAGGGTCACCAAACCATTGGATGAAGGTAAGGCTATGCACACAGCTTACCTTGATCTGGCCAAAGCTGTTGATACAATACCCCACTCAGGTATTATAGACAAACTCACGAATTTAGGTATAAACCCTTTAATCTCCTGCTGGATAGCCGGCTGGCTCATTAATAAGACCCAGGAGGTCAAAATAGATGAGGCCACTTCCACCAAGAGGCCAGTCACTAGAGGATTCCTCCAGGGCTTAGTACTGGACCCACTCCTTTTTGGTATCAATTTCTCTGAAATGGAAGGAAATGCTGAAGGTTTGTGGCTGACTAAGTTTGCAGATGATTGCAAGCTGGGGGTTATCATCAACTCCCCTGCAGACTTTAGCATTCTTCAAGACAGACTAACAAATAGTGCCAAAGCCATGGCCTTAAACTCAGTGCTAAGAAATGCATAATTGTACCTTTTGGGAACTCAGCCATCCTAGCTAATTACCATGTTGGTAATACGCCCTTAAGAGTTGACCCAGTGGTCAGGGATCTGGATACACATGTAGCCAATAGATTTACATGTCCTATGTGGAATGATTCAAAACTCTATCCCTATACTAAGTCTCCTACAGTCTGCTGAAAGGTGATCTATGCCTGGCCCACAAAGCATCCTCTGATCCAGCTCTGATGGAACTACTGTGCACATCAATAAGGAAATCATTGTTTCACAACTTACAAGCAAGGGTATGACATCTATATCCAAAGATGTCAATGTTCCATTGTATTTGGTCCTCATTAAACCAGTCAATGAGTACAATGCCTCCTTCAATATGTACCTCACCAGACATATGTGACAACTGGAGTATCCACAAAGGTTCCTCACAAAAGGAAAACATGGTGTAAAAAACAAGTCCTACGTGGACTGACTTAAGTCTCTAGCCCTGTACAAAGTCTCCTACAGTCTGCTGAGAGGTGATCTATGCCTGGCCTACAAAGCATCCTCTGATCCAGCTCTGATGGAACTACTGCACATCTGCAAAATAAATGGCATCAGAAATACCCGATCCAGGGATCCAAACCTCATTTCTAATAAAAATAAAAAGACATTTTGGCCATAGTGGTGAGGAGGCCCTTTTATGTTGTGCAGCTTCTAAGTAAGGGCATGACATCTAGGTCCAAAGATGTCATTATACCGCTATACTCTGCCCTTATCAGACCAATCATAGAGTACAGTTCTCCTCACCAGGCTTATGCAGCAATTAGAGTGACCTCAAAGGTTCCTTACAAAAAAAAAAAAAAAAAAAACACAAGGTGTAACAAACCTGTCTTATGAAGAGCACTTTAAAGCCCTTTCCCTCTACTCAGTCTCCTATAGATTGCTGAGGGGTGATCTATGACTGGCTTACAAGCCAGCCACAAACCCCACAATCATGAATCTCCTACATATTCGTATGTCAAGGAGTACCAGAAATACAAGGTCTAAAGACGTGAATTTTTTCTGTGACTTCAACAAAACATGCTGGAGAGACAGGTATGTGTCTTAAAGACTTCCCCTCCTAAGGAACAGGCTTCCCATCCATGTGAAGTTGAGTTTGTCTATTACCAAGTTTAAACACAACCTAGATAAGTGGATGGGGAATAGGAAATTTACACTGAGCCGGGCACCCATGTCCCTTATGGACAGAGGTAGCTTATAAATATCTGGCCCTCAATGTCCTATTTGGATGCAGGACATCATTATTCTTTCAGAAAAACTTGGCTAGGCTTAGGATTCCCCCTTCCAGGTTGTCAGCCTAGTAACAGTCTATGAATCTATGAATCTATGACTCTATGAAGATGTGATGCTAGAGAAACCATGGGCCTTCAATGACATATGCATAGATGACTGAACAAGGCCAGAATTATTACAAAGTCAATACTTCTTATCACGGGATGTACTATAGTGCAGGACATTGCACAGCTGTTGTCTGAGGGCACTACCCCTGAGTAATACCAAATACTGTACTTCTTACAAATATAACACAATGTGTTTCATGTACTTTGAACATGAAATATAACACAAAGGGAACTCTAACCATCATGAGTGAACATGTTCTACATATTGGCACTTTAGAGTGTTGCACCTCTTTAAATATTTAGTTGTAAAGAACAAATGGGTTTGAATAACCTCATCTGGTGGCACATACTTAGGAATGTGTAATTGCATTGGATTTTGTAAAAAATTATATGTCATTTGTATATCAAACTGATTTGTACAGATGATTGAGTTGAAAAATGTATTTGTAAAGCTGCGTATATTAAAAATGTACCAACAGTGTGCCCTACTGAACAGAAAAAGAAATATACGTGCATTATTGTAACTGTTTAAATGTATATGTTTTAACAGAGGATACTGGAAGAGAAGAGGTTAATCTCAAACTTTGAAAATAGTTTGAAATTAAAATTACTTAGCTTAGGGCATAAAGATTGCATCTTACAGTTTTCAATATAGCCATAGAGAAAATGTCCGTACTAGGAAGTTTCATGCATTCTCTTTGGGGTGAACTAATTGCTACTTTGGAAGGGTGGAGATTTAAAATTTTTTATGACTTCCAGGAGATGCAGCAGCTCTTAGGAAGGCTCTGTGTGTGTGCATTACTGACACATATGTGCTAAATCCTAAATCCTGACAGCTTCTAGCCAAGTGGGGAAGCATGGGAACCAGAAGTCAGATGACCAGCTGTATGTGATGTCATTCTGTAATCTAGGACAAAAATGTTGTTTTAATACTAGATGAGAAAGAAGTCTCTTGGCACTCTGTTTTTTTAACCTGACAAAGAAAGATCTCTCACCTCCTTCATCTTAACTTGCTCTAGTAAGTAACCAGGGAATAATAATTCTTTAGATCAGTCAGGAAAATATAGTGAAATTAGTTAAGTATTGTTTTTTTTCTGTAACTGTGTAAATCTGTCCAACTGTGATATTTTTAATATTTCTTGTGATTGAAACTCTGGTGGTTATTGTAAATAGATATTTAATATTTTCATGTTCTTTTCTTATTTATTATTAAATATATTTAAACGTTTCATTGTGGCTGGTCTTTTAGATAATATTTTAATCTCTGAGAGTACTTGTATATATTTGATGACAGCTCTGGCTACTTCTGAATGTCTTACCACATTGGCCAGTCACTACCATTTGTATTAATATTAATTTCATTCAGTATAATTGGGTACACTTGTAAAAGCCTTGGAGTAGTTGGCTTTGGAGTGTCTAGTTGTGGTGTAACTACCTTATAGTCTAAGCAGAAGAGGGTATAGATAGTAAACCTATGACAGCCTTTCCCAGGTGTGTGTGTGTGTGTGTGTGTGTGTGTGTGTGTGTGTGTGTGTGTGTGTGTGTGTGTGTGTGTGTGTGAAAATCAAATCTCAAAGAGTGTGTGTGTGTGTGTGTGTGTGTGTGTGTGTGTGTGTGTGTGTGTGTGTGTGTGTGTGTGTGTGTGTGTGTGTCAGCTGCTTGGAGCAGGGACACAAGACACTGGTTTCACAGAGAGAGAGTTGTGGAGGCCTTGGCTTGGACACTCAGCTGAGGACTCAACCCTACACCTGAGCCAGTGGGGAGTCATATTGGTGATCTATGGAGAGGGGGGGGGACCCAGCTCCCGGACTGACTGTGCTCTTAAGAGAAATGGTGCTTGATGCAAAGAGCTGCATCTGAAAATACTGGGTATAGCCATTTTTATTTCAAATGAATGCACATCTCCAGTGCCAGTGGTGAGGAATCAGCCTCCTAAATTACTGGTTAAGAGTGAGGACATCACATATTGGTGGCAGTGGTGAGGTATTAATTGAGCTTCTGCAGCCTGTAGGCAGTTATCACATAAGGTGTGCCATTTCAACAGCCACAAGGTAAACATTCAGAGTTTCATTTCACAACAGTTTTATTTATTGCTAGTTTAGTTTACTCAGGGAAGGCAGGCAAAGGTGTCAGCAGAGGATTATTGCAAGCTGACAAAGAACCAGTTGGCGACAGTGTGCAAAGCCAAAGGGCTGTTGCATGCCAACCTGACTAAAGAGGAAATTATTTCAACCTTAATTGCAACTCAGACCAGAAACCAGGAGAATAACCAGTCTGGTGATGGGAATTTGCAGCCCTCAGAATCAGGACAGTTCACCCTTTCCCCAGTGGAGTTAAAAATCCATCTGGAATTAAACAGCCTTGAACTGGAGGCCAAACATTTCGAATTAGAATCAGCAGAGAAACTGCAGCAGGAAAAACGGATGAAATTAGAATCAGCAGAAAGACTGTGACATTTGGAGGCTTTAGAAAATGAGAGACTGCGGACTTTGGAGCCTGAAGAAAATGAGAAGCAGCATCAACATGAGAAGGAGATGCTGACTCTTCATCAGGTCATGGAGGTTATTGTGAAGGTAATAACCAAACCTCAAAAGCAATAAAAAAAGTAAAATTCTTCCACAGTTTACAGAGGGTGATAATTTTGATAGTTTTATTCATATATTTGAAAGGGTATGTAAACAGTATAATGTTGACCAAGGGCTCTGGGTATGGTTCCTGACCCCTTTACTCCATGGTAAAGCTGTAACTGCTGTTTCTAAATTGTCTGATATTGATTGTTTAACCTAGGATAAAGCATTGAAATGTTTACTTGAATGTTTTAAGTTAACACCAGAAGCTTACAGAAAATGTTTCATGAGCATAGACACAAGGCAAATGAAAATGCATGTGATTATACTGCTGAGTTAAGCACTTATTTTCGTAGGTGGAGTCGTGTGTGTCAGGTCACCACTTTTGAAGGGCTGGCAGACTATTTGGTGAGGGAACAAGCCCTTAGCACTTTGTTTGAGGACATGAGAATCTGAATGGCAAACCAAGAATGTAACTCTGCAAAAGGGGGGTCTCTACTTAGTGAACAGGGCATCAGTTCACAGGAAGGGGGTACCCAGTGCTGCACATGGACATAAGTGAACCCATGGTGGGCAGCCTAAACCACCCCAACAGTGTCCATCAGTCACAGGGGAAGCCACTAGTTCTGGTACACAGCCAGGATCAAGGGTTAAATGTTTTAAATGTAACCAGTGGGGCCATATATCATATAGGTGTCCATAGAGGCAAGGTCGAGAACAAAAGGTGGGGGAGCCAGCAAGTGGGAATAAAATTATGCCAGTGGTAAGTTGTCTGGAGACAACAGGAGTGCCAAACTATCACCAGGGGTTATATCCTATCTTAGTGGATGGAAAACAGGCCACTGCTAAGAGAGAGAGAGCCTCTGACATAACCATTGTGAAGCCTGCACTGGTTAAAGAGGAGCAGTACTTATTTAGGCAGTCCACTCCATTCAGAGCTTTAGGAGAGACCCCATTCCAAATGCCTTTGGCCAGGGTTCACCTTGACTGGGAGGATGGAAAAGGAAGCAAGCAAGTAGATGTGTTTGAGGATATCACTCCAGATGTCCTGTAGGGAATGATTTTGATAATGCAGTACCGTGTGTGCATGTAGTTACATGCAGTCAGGCTTGGAGACAGGCATGTGTGCCTGGTAGCCTGGGGGAGATCCATACAGACCTCACACCTGAAGCCAGGGCTGGTGAGGTGCCTATTTCAGGAAGGGAGCTAACCTGTACCAGTGATCCTGAAGGTGAGCCACAGCTGCTGGTAGATATCGGTGTTCCCTTGGACAGGGTGACTATAAGGGCAGAGGTGAGTGGTAATACTCAGGCTCACAGTGAGTAAACACTGTCATAGGATACTAGACTTCCTGTGGGAGTGGACCTGGGAAAAGTCACAAAGGTACAGTTGAGATAGCCTCAGCTCTTGGACCCTACACTAAGATGCTTGAAGGAGGTAGCTAGGGAGGTGTCTGATTTTTAAGGAAAAGGGCAGTCTGTATGCAGGAGCAAAGGATTACTGTATAAATAGTGGACCCCTGAGGGAGACCTACAGGGTGAGGCAATACAGCAGTTTGTAGTGCCTAGATCCTACCATCTGCCACTTCTAGCCATAGCCTGTAACATTCATTTTGCAGGTCATATGGGTATAAAGCATACCAAAAGATGTATTATGCAGAACTTTTATTGGCCTGAGATTTCAAAGGATGTAACAGCATACTACAGGACTTCTAAACAGTGCCACAAAGTAGTGAAGGCAGGATTTAAGGTCAAAGCTCCTTTGATGACTTTGCCTGTGATTAAGGAGCCATTTCAGAGGGTAGGTATGGATATTGTGGAGCCTCTGAGTACCCTGAGTTACCCAGGGAAGAAATATATCCTGGTTGTAGTAGATTATGCTACTAGATACCCTGAGGCAGTGGCTCTGTACTCCACTGAGGCAGAGAAGGTGTCAAATGCTTTGTTAGAGATTTTCAGCAGTGTAGGTTTCCCAAGAGAAACACTGACTGACAGAGGTGCCAATTTCATGTTAGACCTGCTGGCATGTCTGTGGAAGTACTTTGGAGTGAAGCACCAAAAAATCACCCCTACCACCCCCAGAGTAATGGTCTTGTGAAGGGGTTAAACTCTACACTAAAGACCATGCTATGGGCATTTGCAAACCCGTTTAAGAGAGAGTGGGACAGATATTTGCCCCATCTACTGTTTGCATACAGAGAGGTACCCCAGGAATCCACAGGTTTTTCACCCTTTGAGTTGCTGTATGGGCATAGGGTGAGAGGGCCTTTAGATTTGATTCCTGATGAGTGGGAGGGTGAGTGTGAATCCCACAAGGAGTCTGTTGTGGCATATGTTCTAAACTTCAGGACAAGGCTTAGGTAGCTCATGGGCTTGACCCAGGAGAACTTGGCAGGAGCCCAGCAACAGAAAAAGGTCTGGTATGACAGGAATGCTTGAGCCTGAGAGTATGCTGTGTGACAGTAAGTTAAGGTTCTCATTCCTGTTAGACCCAATAAGTTGCAGGCAGTGTGGGAGGGACCCTTCAATGTGGTAAGGATGTTCAGTGATGTTAACTACATGGTACAACTGCTAGGAAGGAGGCAGGGGCCCAAATTGTACCATCTTAACATGATGAAACCTTGCCATATTAAGGAGTACCCATGCTAAGTATATGCAGTAAGAGGCAGGAGGAGTCTGAGTGAGCTCTATAGCTACAGTGAGCCAGGTAGCAAAAGGCCAAGTTACTATGGTGGAGCCTAGGATTGCATCCATATGATATGACAGTGGGGTCAGCAATCCCAAGGCAGATGGGATCTCAAGACAGGGTATGGGTTAATTTATTCCCAGACAGGTTCATTTCTCTCAAGCAACATTTCTCAAGGGTCACTTGAAAAACTAGCTTGAGTCTTCAAAGGGGGAGAGATTTGACAATGTGAGGTATTGCCAGCTATGATACGAGAAGTAAGGCAGTGGATGTGTAACATATGCCAGCACAGCTAGCTGGAATTTTGTAAAAAATCATATGTTATTCATATATCAAATTGATTTGTACAGATGCTTGTGTTGAAAAATGTATTTGTAAAGCTGCTTCTGTTAAAAATGTACCAACAGTGTGCCCTGTTGGACAGAAGAAGAAATATGCATGCATTATTGTAAATGTTTAAATGTATGTGTTGTAACAGATGATACTGGAAGAGAACAAGCTAATCTCAAACCTTGAAAATAGTTTGAAATGAAATTACTTGGCTTAGGCCATAAAGATTGCATCTTACAGTTCTTACTGCATCCAGAGGGAAAAAATCTGTACTAGGAAGCTTCCTGTATTGTCTTTGGGGTGCACTAATTGCTACTCTGGAAGGGTGAAGGTTTGAAATTGTTTTATGACTTCCAGGAGCTGCAGCAGATCTTAGCAAGCATGTGTGTGTGTGTGTGTGTGTGTGTGTGTGTGTGTGTGTGTGTGTGTGTGTGTGTGTGTGTGCGTGTGCGTGTGTGCGTGTGTGTGTGCGTGTGTGCGTGTGTGTGTGTGTGTGTGTGTGTGTGTGTGTATTATTGACACATATGTGCTAAATCCTGACATCTTTTAACCAGGGAGGGAAAGCAAGGGAACCAGAAGTCAGATGACCAGATGTTCATGATTTCATTCTGTAATCTAGTACAAAAATGATGTGTTAATGCCAGATGACAGAGAAGTCTCATGGCACTCTGTTTTTGTAGCCTGACAAAGAAAAAATTCTCACCTACTTCATCTTGCCTTGCTCAAGTAAGTAACCAGGGAATAATAATTCTTTAGACCAGTCAGGAAAATATAGTGAGATTAGTTAAGTATTGTTTTTTTCTGAAACTGCTTGAATCTGTCCACCTGTGTTATTTTTAATATCTCCTGAGACTGAAACTCTGGTTGTTATTGTAAATAGATATTTAGTATTTTCACATTATTTTCTTATTTATTATTAAATATATTTAAATATTTCATTGTGGCTGGTCTTTTAGATAATATTTTAATCTCTGACAGTACTTATATATATTTTTGGTGACAGCTCTAGCCACTCATGAAAGCCTTACCCCATTAGCCAAACACTACCATTTGTATTAATATTAATTTCACTCAGTATAATTGGGTACCCTTGTAAGAGCCTTGGAGTAGCTGGCTTTGGAGTGTCTGATGGTGGTGTAACTACCTTATAATCAGGGCAGAAGAGGCATACCTAGTAAATCTGTGCCAGCCTTTCCTATGTGTGTATGTGTGTGTGTGAAAATCATATCTCAAGCAGTGTGTGTGTGTTAGCTGCTTGGAACATGGACATGAAGCACTGGTTTCACAGAGAGTGGTGGAAGATCTTGCTTGGACACTCAGCTGAGGACTCAACCCAACACCTGTGCCAGTGGGAAGTCTTATTGGAGATCTGCAGAGAGAGAGAGAGAGAGAGAGAGAGGGAGGACCCAGCCTCTGGACTGACTGTGTTCCCTGTGTGCTCTTAAGGGAAATTGCGCTTGATGCAGAGAGCTGCATCTGGCAATACTAGGTGTATCCATTTTTGTTCCAAATGAATAGCCCTCTCCAGTGCCAGTGGTGAGAATTCAGGCTCCTTGATTACTGGCCCAGAATGGGGACATCACAAAGGTCACCAAGATAATGGAGAAGGGAGAACTGAGCATATGACCTACCTTGACTTGTACAAGGCATTCGAAACAGTACCCCATTAGGGCATCATAGATAAACTCATGCTACAAAAAGACCAATCATTAGTGAAGTCCCTCAGGGCTTGGTTCTGGGGCCATACTTTTTGGCATCTTCTTCTCTGAAGTGAAGGCTAATGTCAATGCCCTCTGGCTGAACAAGATCACAGACACCTGCAAACCTGGCACAGTCATAGAATCCCCCAAAGACACAAACTAATAACTGGTGCCAGATTTATAGCCTAAAACGCAATGCCAAGAAATGTATGATAGAAATCTTTGGTACGATTACTATCCTGAGAAGTCACTACATTGATAATACATCCCTGAGAGTAGACCCCGTGGTCAGGGATTTAGGAATGCACATGGACAGTGACTTCACCTTTGACAATCACATGTCCACTACAGTAACAAAATCATTCTATTTCACAAGTTACAAGCAAGGGTATGGCATCTAGATCCAAAGATGTCAATGTTCCATTGTATTCGGTCCTCATTAGACCTGTCATGGAGTACAATGCCCCCTCCAATTTGCACCTCACCAGACATACACAACTGTAGTATCCACAAAAGTTCTTCACAAAAAGAAAATGATGTAAAAACATGTCCCATATGGACTGGCTCAAATCTGTATCCCTATACTAAGTCTCTTACAGTCTGCTGAGAGGTTATCTATGACTGTCCTACAAAGCATCCTCTGATCCAGCTCTGATGGAATTACTGCACATCTGCAAAATAAATATCATCAGTAGTACCAGATTCAGGGATCTAAACCTCATTTCTAATAAAAATAAGAAGCATATTGGAGTGATATGTATATCTCTCAGTGCTTAGCCCTTCTCTGGAACAGGGTCCTCATCCAAATGAAGCAGAGATCTTCCCTGCACTTGTTCAAGCATAACTTGGACCATTTCATGGGGAATTGAAAATTTGCTCTTGGTTTGTCACTCTTAGAAAAAGAGTAGATGTAAATGCCTGACCACTCATGTCCCATTCATATGCCCAACTTATATATACACCCCATAAAAACCTATGGTATTAAACCCTGTCCACTACAACTGGGAAGCAAGTCTAGGCTTAAAAAGGCCCTTTGGAGTCATTAGCCTATTAATCACCTATGAATCTAAAAGCTAAAAGACTGGAAAGAAAAGCTTCCTTCAGAATGTGAAGTGGACTTCCAGCTTGTGAATCTTATCAAAATTATGTATTTAATTTTTTTCTGAACTACAATCGCATTTAAAGTGAACACAGTGATAGTTATACAAAATGGTGGATCATGAAATCCATTTTGTGGTACACATATGCTTATTATCTTTTAATGTCTGGTTCCTTTCAAGGAGTTTTACAGATGCTTCTGAATGTCTACAGGCTATGGCTATCCAGAAAGACTTGTGTGTGTGCATATGTGTGTGTGTGTGTGTGTGTGTGTGTGTGTGTGTGTGTGTGTGTGTGTGTGTATATATATATATATATATATATATATATATATATATATATATCTATATAAATAGTTGCCATAACTTCTTATGTAAGATCTGTGTCTAATGAAAGTGTAACAAGGCAGAAGCACTCACCTGTTGTTTTAACTAAGTGAACCATTGGTTAAACCTTTGGAAAAAAACAGAGTACCCGCAAACTACAACATAGGAGGTAATCCCCTGAAATCTGAAGAAGAAATAAGGGATCTAGGGACCCAAGTAGATAGTCAGCTTTCCTTTGATAACCATGTTGCCAAAGTGGTTAGAAAATCCTTCTATGTGACCCATCTGATCACAAAAGGGTTCGCATCAAGATCTAAGGATGTAATGGTGCCCCTCTACTCTTCCCTCATCAGACCCATTATTGAGTACAATGCACCAATTGGAATGTACCTGGCTAGACATCTCCAGCAGCTGGAGAGACCACAGAGGTACCTAACCAAGAGGATTACTGGCCTCAAACAGTTGCCCTATGCAGCACATTTGAAAAAGCTAAGACTGTTCTCTGTTGCATACCGCTTTCTCAGAGGCAATCTCTGTCTAACGTACAGAACCATGTCCAACCCAGAATTGTTGAACATGCTCCATCTTAGCAAAACCAAATCTACTCAAGCTACACGCTCTAGGGATATAAACCTCAACACAACAATGAATAGAACATGCTGGGGGGATAGATTCCCCTCGCAGAGACTTCCCTTACTATGGAACAGGGTCCCGATCTATATAAGACAGAGCCCCTCACTATCACTCTTCAAGAGGAACCTTGATGAGTGGATGGGTAACAGAAAGTTCACACCAGGGATCACACCAACAGCACTACTAGATAGGGGCCAAGGGTACTAGCTGCTAGTACAAGGGTCTAGGGAACTACTAAAGGGGTGGTGAATACCACACAACGTGGCTGGGCTAATATATGCCTTCGGGCAGATAGCCCAGTACCAACCTATGAACCTATGAACCTATAAATAAGTAATACCAGCTTGAATCCTGATTTAGTACTTTAATAAGAGTACAAAGTAAACTAAGAAATTGATCTTACATAAGACATTAGGAATTTGTTTACCGATATCATTCCTGTACAACTAGTTTTTCCTTTTATAGATAAATTGTTACATAGATATACTAAGAACTGATTTTTACATAGCTAGATAGATAGATACCGACACACACACACACACACACACAGGTACTATAGATTAGATATAGATATATGTAAGATATATATATAGATAACATATATATATATATATATATATATATATATATATATATATATATATATATATATATATATATATATGTGTGTGTGTACATATCTATCTATATGGGAACATTTTTATGTGAAACAGCTAAATATATTATCAAGATGTTGTGATTTTTCAATATGTCATACTAATAGAAGCTTCATGCGGAACCGTCATTTTTAGAATTGATGACCAGACCATGGCAGGGCAAGCCACCTGGTAGTGTAAACCTTGGCTCTAGATGATTGTCACTGTTGAAGTCATACCCCCAACCCCATGTGGAAAAAAATGGGAAAAAAGGGGTGATGGATAGATGAACCACGTATACAGGGTATTTAATGAAATAATCATATTTCATACACTGCATTTTTCTTTTTATCATGGCTTCTTGATATGGATCTCATCCATGTAATATGTTGACATTAGTCCATATAGGACTACTATCCCATTCTTTGTTACACAGACAATCGTTCTGATTTGAAAGTACAAAGTGAAAACTGGAAATAGACATAGACTACAAAAGGACAGCATTAACATTACTCTTAATTCAAATAGAAGTGTTCATCTAAGAAGTTGTATCTGTATGAATATTTTGGTATAATGTGTAAACTTTCCACTTGTTCCTGTCATGACTTTATTATTACTTCAGAAAACTCATCATCCAAACACATGATGCACAGTTTGATAGAAGATGTGCTTATTTGTTTATTTGTTCGCTTGTTTATTATCTTTGTTGCCCGGTCTTCAGATTATTTTCAGCCACAATCTAGGCCTAACAGGCAGACAGAAATGTGACACACATTTAATGTTTTCATACATCATATAATAAACAGAGTACATAAAAAAGGAGTATTAAATGCTGAATATAACACATACAATCTAGAATTCAGTATTACTTTAGAATAACTGTTGTATAATGTACTCTTGTGAATAAAACACAACATTCAGAACTTTGTGCTATTTACACTATATGGTGCTATAGAATGACTAGAATAACCATACCACATATTTGAATGCACTAAACTCATTTGAAATTCATCCCAACACCATATTAATGGGTGATTTCAATTATCCCACCATAAACCAGGATACATACACAACCACTAACCTGCAAGCTTAAAGATTCCTGGATTTGTCAATGCAAACACCCTAGAACAGATAGTCTGCACACCTCCTAGAGGTGCAAATATCCTGGAATTGGTACTCACAAATATGAGGGGAACATTGATCCCCCCCTTGTGTAATGTCGTAACTAGTCAGAACAGATTACAAACTGATTACCATTCAAATAAATATAAAGGCTGAACAGCCAGCATGTGCCAGAACCTTTAAGAACTTTTCCAAAGCTAACTACCTCCTATTAAGTGAAAACAAAGCAAAATTCCAAGCCCCGCCCTAAACTCAGAGAACTTGGTTGCTTATGCAGAAATGTTTATTGAAACCCTGTACATGCATGTAGAGAACTGCATAGAAACAGTGGTGCCAAACTGAAATAAACTTAAGACAAACTTCAAAAACAAGCTCCCTTGGTGAAACCCCAGTATAAACAGTTTTACAACAATAGAAAGAAAATCATGTCTAAAAATAGGAAGAGCTTTACCGAAAAGACAAAAAAACTCACTCATTAGTCTCATCAAGCAACTCAGTGGACTATTCAAGTCCACCAAAGCCAACCTCAAAGCAAAAAATAGCCCCCAGGCTAAGAATAGCCATAAGCCATTTTTTGGTTATGTTCACATCCTTAAAGGGAACACCCAACAGTCTGCTGAGCTAATAGTAAATGGAACTTCCTATACCAAACCAGGAGATATAGTAAATTTATGGCAGATCAATTTCACTCCAATTTCATCCCCCTATCACCCCTATTTTCCCCTAGGAAATGCCCTCTACCTTTTCTCCCCCAATAATCACTAAAGAACAGGATCTCTTTACACTGTCCAGAGCTAAAAACACTGCATCACTGGGTCCTGACAATATTCTAGGATGCATACAAAACAGCATGAAATGTGATCTTTCGGCCCACTAGAATCTCTATTCAGCCTTAGTCTCCAGACAGGCTTCATCCCTAAGGAATGGAGGACTGCAGTTGTCATCCCTTTATACAAAGGAGGACCAGCAACAGACCCAGGTAACTTCAGACCCATAAGTTTGACTAGTATTATATGCAAGACCATTGAAAAGATTATTGTATAACAAAGACAAAGGAAATCTTCAAACACTGGACCCATCCCAGTTGAGTATTGTCAAGGGTAGTTCATGCCTCCTAAACATCTTTGAGAAGGTCAGTAGATCCATGGATGAGGGCAAAATGGAACATATTGCATACCTTGACCTGACAAAGGAATTCGACACAATACTTCACTCAGGTGTTCGATTCTCAGTTAGAGCATCTTCCGTGTGGTAACATGCGTGAACGGGCGTTCCTTCGTTGAAGGTTGTGCGTTAGGCCTGGCAAGCCAGCACGTAAAAACTCTACTGCCAATCATTAGTGGACCGGAGTTCCGCTGTGGCAACCCCTAACCAGGAAAAGCCGAAAGACACAAACAAACAAACTTCACTCAGGTATTATAGACAAACTGACAAATTTAGGCAAAAATCCCTATGTTACCCAATGGATAGCCAAATGGCTCACAGAGAGGACACATGGAGTTAGGGTGAGGGAATCCACCACTACTACCAAGAGGCCTGTAACTAGTGGTGTCCCACAGGGCTCAATACTGGAACCTATCCTGTTTGGAATATACTTCTCTGAAATTAAAGCAAATGTGGAAGACGTTTGGCTGACCAAATCTGCTGATGACTGTAAGATGGGTGCAATCACTGAATCACCCAAACATGTAGATGTCCTTGAAGAAGGTCTGACAGAGACAAATAACTGGTGCCAGAAAAATGGTCTAAATCTCAGTGCAAAAAATGCATAAACATACCATTTGGGAAGATGACCACCACTGCAAATTACAAAATTGATAACACTCCCCTAAAAGTAGAACCATTGGTAAGGGACTTAGGAACTTAGGTTCACAGTAACCTAAACTTTGATCACCATGTGTCCATGGTAATGAGAAAATCCTTCTACGTGGCACACTTTATAAGTAAGTGCATGGCACCCATATCTAAGGAGATCATAGCCCCACTGTACTCATCCCTCATAAGATCAGTAATTGAGTTCAAAGCACCCTTCAGCAAGTACCTGACCAGACATTTGCAACAGATGGCGTGGCTACAGAAATTCCTCAATAAAAGAACACAGGGTGTAAATAACATGCCCTATGCGGACCACCTCAAAACCCTGCCCCTATACTCAGTCTCCTATGGGCTACTGAGGGCCGATCTATGCCTAACCTACAAGGCATTCTTTGATCCAGCCCTGATGGAGCTGCTACATATTTGCAAAACAAGCAGCATTAGAATAACCCAATTTAAGAATCGAAACTTCATCTCTGACATAAACAAAACATGCTGTGTCTCAGAGACTGACGGTTGTCTGAAATGGACTCATCATTCATGTGAAACAGAGATCTTCCCTAAGCCTATTCAAAAGTTTGGACTAATGGATAGTAAATTGTAAATTCAACTCTGGCTTGTCGCCTGTGGTCTTTATGGACAGGGGCAGTTTGTAGATGCCCTAAGGCACAGGCATATACAAAAGCTGATTTAGCCTGTGGGCATTGATAATTGGAAAAATTGGAGCATAAATGGCTAGGCTTAAAAAGGCTCTAGAGCTGTTAGCTTAGTAGACTCCTATGATCCAATGATCCTGTGACTATCGCATACAAACACTTGGAGATTACACTATAAATGGCTAATAACAATAGTTGTCATGCATGTGTATGAGGTTAGGAATTTTCTGGTAGCTTGGATATGGAATATGGCAGTATGTACGTGAGAGTGTGAGCGAGTAGCTGCAGGAGATATGAAGAATAGGTTGTAGCAAAAGAGTGACACTCGTATTCTTTCTTGAGTGAGATAAGGACTAGTTTTTTGAACATGTTTAAGTCTTGTTGTTTTTTGATACCTTTTAGTATGGATGGCAGTATTTAAATGCCTTGGTTTATCTAGCCTACAATTTCTCATATCAGGCTGCAAAAGCTAAGTAAAGGCTTGCTTCTAGGTGTGTCCTGTAGTCTCAAGTAGGGTGAGTAAATATGATTAGGGGTCACATGGCATAAGTGAAGATATGCTGTGCTGTGTATTATGTAATTTCAGTATAGCTGTAGTTCTTGCTTTGTTTTAATTTGATCCCTATCAACAGGTTAAATATTAATAATCTGAAAAGGAAACCACAGAAATGCTTTTAGAGCTGTGTTTGAGCTCTGAATTCTTCCGCTCTTATTTCTAAGTTACTGGATATCAGTGGTGCTCATTGTTCTAATGCCATGGCTTGCTTTTATGCACACACACACATACACACACACACACACACACACACACACACACACACACACACACACACACACACACACACACACACGTGTGTGTGTATGTGTGTATGTGTACCTATGCATTTGTCTATGTTTAGAAATATATGGTTGCTATTCACTTGGTCAGTGCTAGTTTGTACAAAGTAAGTGATCTGCTGTTCATTTTGTGTGAAAGGTTGTTTGAGTGAAGTCTGTATTGTCTGATTTGTGGTTGGTCAACAAAAGTAAGTGGTGTGGCTGGTAGTTTGTGTCCTAGTGTGAATGTTTAAGGTTAAGAGTAATGGCTTGGTAAGGGTAAACATTGCATGTGTGTGTGAGTGTGCGTGCTTTAAGGTTATGGTAAGGGTTAGGTAAGGTGATAGGTTTACTGTGCATGTTTGCATGTGCATGTGTGAGTGGACTGTCAGTGTCTAAGCTATCTTTTGTACTATTAGTGCTGTGGAAATGACTTTTTTTAAGGTAATGTTAGAGTTAGGAGTAAAGGTAGAGTTACTATGCATTACTAAGGTTGAGCTGAATGTATAGTAGTGTTATGGGTAGTACATGGGAAAAGGAAATCTGTTCCCTTTTTTGATGCATTGAGTTTCTCTGTTTAGTGCTGTCGATATTATAAATGATTGACATGTTTTTGTCATTTTTTTCCTGACAATCATTTAACATGACTATTTATAATAAGCTTGGAAGCTTGACTACCACTACCCCGAAAACAAATTGCCCAAATACATAATGCCAAAGATGCACCATATTGACTGTAACCTCAAATCCCAAAGTAAACTACAGCTCTGGACCCTGGAGCAAGTGCTAACATGGATCAAGAAGAGGGACAAAGTCAGATAGTCAGTATTGCCAAACAGGTATTTAAAACAGTGGCATTGTAAGTATTGTCTTGTTCTGGTCGAGCTATTTCCAACACACATAATATTGACCACAACATACCGACCATGTTGAACAATCATTCAGTGACAAAACAAATGCAAAAAAAAATAAAAAATAAAAATAAAGGATTGCAAAAGTAAAACAAATTCTATTTATGATCCATACACCATAACCCTAACATACTATGTCTGAGTAATGGTAATGTTACAGAAATTTTTTCCTAAGGTAAGGTGTATGGTTAGAGATAGAGGTAGTCTGCAGCTGTATCTTTCTAATAAATACTAACCCAAACTCTAACTCCACCCCATCCCTGACACTTACTCTGCATCTTACCTTGGAAAAACACTTTCCATAACACTAACACTATTCAGAAAACCATGTCGTATGGCATTGGTATTGGTATGGTTTAGGGTTTTTTAGTCTGTTTAATTTTCATCTATTTTTAATGTAAATTAATTTCAGAAGTAGAATGTGTGTATGCTTTTTCTTAGTAATTTAATGTGGGTTTAAGTGCTTTTTGTCTGTATTTTGTTTACACTATGAATTTTCTATACTGAAAGTGTCTACATCTTGATGTGTCTACATTTTTAAATATACTCATGTGTGTGTGTGTGTGTGTGTGTGTGTATGTATATATATATATGTATATATATATATATATATATATATATATATATATATATATATATGTATATATATATATATATATATATATATATATATATATACATACATATATATATATATATATATATATATATATATATACATACATATATATATATATATATATATATATATATATATATATATAGGTTTACTATCACCTTGACGAAGTGCAGGTTATCGAGATGCAAATGTTTGAACAGCAGTTTGGAAATGTGCATAAAAATGAACGACTCCACATGTGCATTCGCTGTTGTCAAGTCAATGTTCTGCATGGAGATCGCACTACAGTGGGGATCAGGAAATCCTGTACCCTTTTCCTCATTATAGTGCGATCTTGGAGTTTGCATATATAATTAGTAGGGGGTGTGGGGGTGCAGGGGGGCTTACCCCCCCTGCAAAACATTAGTTGGACATGTCTGGCTGATAAGGTATGCTGGATAATGTCGACTGTGTCGAAAATGGACTTGACATTACCAGTTTCATCTTTGTGCCTTTCTGATGTTTGTATTTTCAGGTTTATTTGTTGAGTAAATCATTACTCGATGGAATGCCTTTCAAGGTTTTTATAGTAAACCATGTATATATGTATATATAGTATCACTACAGAAGGTTGAGCATTGCTCTCTCGTCTCGATATGCATGTTGTTGACTTATGCTACATTGAAATGTTGACATGGCTGAGATGGACTTAAATCCCTGCTGGACCCATGTCAGAGCCTGTTCCTGAGTTTTGCTGAGTTTTTTTCACTGATATATTTTTAATGTCCTGTGATCTGATACCTAGGAAGGCTTCCTACTAAAATGTTGTCACTTGAAATGTAGAGTGCCAAGACAATGAAAAACAAAGATCAAAATGTAGAAAAGTGGATCCTGAACATCACTCTTCTACTTTGAACTTCTGTTTTACAGAGAAGCAAGCCCTCCCTAATGTGGAGGCACGCCCCCACTCAAACTTGTGCATACTAAATCCAAGATTACCATACCGCTAAGAAATGGGATTATTCCAAGAAATGGCCATATTGGCTTAGTGCATGTAAGCCCATTTTTTCAGCCATTGAGTCAACATGTTTCAGAAGTTACTCTAGCAGGTCCCAACATTTCCATAGGTTACCAGTACCACTTTGTCATGCAGTGAAAATATATGTAATTACATACGTGAGTGTGTGTTTATATACATACATGCATACACAGGCATACACACAGAATCTATATATTGTTTACTACAACTGGAATATAACTGTTAATATCCATCTTTTACATGTACTAAGCCTAAAGCCATATAAGCCATATGAACTTTGTTGTGTCGAAGACAGATATGCAGCTTGATGCCAAATGCACATTGACAGACAGGTTGATAGACAGGTGGACTCCTAACTGTATGCATGTATATATGTGAGAGAAAGAAACTGAAAGATATACTTAGTAACCTTATTACTAAATAGAAGATGCAGATTCATACATTCTTACAGAGACATAACTGAGCTGTAAAGAAATATCACAGATATTTATGTTCTGATGTGTAATGTGTAAAAATAGATTTGTATTGTAAGAAATATGGATTTGAGACTGCCTAAATTACATTGTTTTCTGATGCATAGTAAAACTGTAAGAGAGTATTTCCTGCCTGCATAAATCAACAGTTTTGTAAAGCCAGCAGTTGTTTACCAAATGACTTGCTTAATGTATAAGCTGGGAGAGAAAATAAATAGACGTGTAAAGTTGATGGCAAGACTTAATAAGAGTTTTCAGTGCCATCAGTAGAACAGATTTAAAGCTATTGCTTTGTTTACCATATGACAGTTTCACACTGTGTCAGTATTCTGCCAGAATGTAGCATTAAAATGAGCAGTTAGTACAAGTCAGCCATAAACATGGCAGATCCGTTTGACTGGCAGAAGCCACTGTGAGCTCCCTGGTGCAGCTTTTAAGCACTTGGCAGGCTGCTAGCTCAAACTGGAAAGGGGGATGTGTACATCATTTGGGCCTGAGTGCAGTGCACTTGAAATAATTACTTTAATCAGCAAAAGTTAATTACTTTAAATCATAAATTAATGGTGGAGCATTTGGCAGGTCCTGATGTGTGTAG
This sequence comes from Protopterus annectens, assembly GCF_019279795.1. Taxonomy (NCBI): domain Eukaryota; kingdom Metazoa; phylum Chordata; order Ceratodontiformes; family Protopteridae; genus Protopterus; species Protopterus annectens. Next base: position 572,394,762 of record NC_056748.1, read on the forward strand.
CGAAGCTGTCATGCAAAAATCACAGGTGAACCTCTGACCCCATCATTATACCACTGGATGAAGTGAAAAAGTAGGCTTTCTGCCTACCCCACCTCTGCTAAATTAGAATGGAATCCTTTAAACAAAAGGCCAGTCTTTTTAAATTATTGCCTCAGAAAGAAATATGGTAAACAAGCAGATTACCCTGAAACAGGTGTTACTGAAGAAGCCGGCCCCTGGTAACAATAAGATTTTAAAACAGCATCTGCCTTTTTTATGGTGCGATTCGAAAGATTGTTAAGAGTAATAAATACAACAATATATTTTATGAGCTAACAGTTCTGCAGTGCACATGGTACTTAAGTTGAAGGTCTGAGGCAATGTATGAAAGTATTAACTTTATTAATGAAAAACAATGCTTGTGCATTATGATAGAAAGCATGGCATGAAGTTTATATTGAATAAGGAAAAAAATCATATGTAGCTCTAAACATTTCATTACAGACAGGCACCTGTTCACAAGACATGCACAAAAGATTTAGCTTATAAAACCTGTCACACTGTTTAATATCTGTGAATGGCTATCTGAACTGTCAATTTTAGTCAATCATTCAGGAATTCCCACAAAATTGTGTGTGTGTGTGTGTGTGTGTGTGTGTGTGTGTGTGTGTGTGTGTGTGCGCGCACACACACACACACACACACACACACACACACACACACGCACGCACACACGTGAGGAAAATACTGACGTTCATTCTTCCCGTTTACATGTCGGTAATATTCATTTGCCATGCCTTTGACAGACATGTGCTGCTTCCCACAATTCTTTGGCACTAACAGACCAAATAATCTCTGGTTGGCATTGTACCTACAGTACCTTTAATCAGTTCCAACAGAGGATTAAACAGTTGTTTTTGAATGCATTTTCCAACTGTGATGGGCTGAATACAGAAATATATCTCACGATACTTTATTGCAGTAGTACGGAATGCCTTGTCATCTTTCCTGCAGGTGAATAAAGTCATGGTTATCACAAAATCTAAAATATTGACAATTATATAAATAATGAACATATATGATATTTTAATGCAATTTTACACACACAGTGCAGAGAGAGTTAATTTATGTTGTATCTATTTCTTGGACTATGGTTTGCATGTTTCTCTTATTGCATTGAATATTTCCTCAAGATTCATATTCTGAAAATGGAGTTCCTTTACCTTAAACATATAGAGGTGATTGTGATAATTTCCCATGAGCCTGCAGTGGTGGGTAATCTGTTGGTTAGATTAGGCATTTTTTGCATTATTTATCTTTAGATTGCTTCATTTATACTCACTAGAAATTAATTACTTTACCGCAATTCATTAAATATGCTTTTAAGCATGTACAGACTCATTTAAAAAAAGAGTACAATGGCATTAATTTAGCTCATTATGTCACTTTTCAACAAATCAAGACACTGCCCACTTTTTTTAACTTTAAATATTGACACAATGGTTCTGCTACCTCAGATTTAAGTATTTTGCGGGATTACTGGACTGGGGATATGGGGACTTGTCTCCAACATAAAATAAAGTTATACATTTGACTGAATGACCAAATGCATTTATTTATTTATTTACATTTGTTAACCGGCTAGTGTCTGACTGGGTTGGAAAAACCCATTTTCAGCAGAGACCCAGGGAGAAAATCTCCAGAGTAGTACAAATTAAAGTTAAAAGTACAAATAATTCGTAAAAAATAACAAAAAGCATATTACAAGTTCACACAAGAATTACAAAGGAAATAGCAAACTGTTACATAGTATGCAATATGCATTAGGTACAAATCTTAAGAAGTTATATAATGGAATCACATCCAAAAGAAAAGAGATAATATGCAAGTTATGCAAGAGCTGAGCAGTAATAGGAATCTCATGCAAGGGATAAGCAGCAAATTATAAGAAATAAAAACTAGCCAGATGTAATACAGGTGCAAAGCCACTTAGTGTTTAGGTAATCTTTTAGGGTAGTTTTAAATGCAGACAGATTAGGGTTTTTTTAGGATGTGCTGAGGAAGATTATTCTATTCTTTGGCTATTTTATTGGAATAGAGAGAGTCGCCATATTAGTTGCAAGACTGGGTCACTTTTAGCTTTAGTTTGTTTGAAGACCGAAGCAGTCTACAATTAGTGTTAAGCTGAACCAAGTTAGAATGAGCTGGGCAGTTAGTGGGATTATATATGATTTTATGGACAAATGACAGTTGCTGTAGTGCTAAAAGATTGGGAAATTCCACACAGTTGAGTTGTCAGAGAACTGTGCAGTGATGTGTTTTATGGAGTTGACTGGTAGCAAACTTAGCTATTTTGTTGTAGCAGGATTCTAGTTTATTAAGGTCAGCTTTGGATAGGATGGTAAAGATCTGACAGCAGTAGAGGAGAGTGGATAGCAAGTGAGATCTAGCAGTAGTAAGTCTAGCTTGTTGTGTAAGGTAAGGTTTAACCCTGTAGAGAGCTCAGAGCAAATAATATTAATTACCACAGAAAAGAAATTTGATAAATGCTACCATTTCTTTCAGGCACTCTACCCAAAATGTGAGAGCAGTTGAATACTCTTTGTTTAAAGAAACAACTGAAAGTAATCTGCAGTTGTTCATCTGTATGTGCTCATTATAAATTGAGCATTACTAGATAGAAAAAAGTCTACCCGCAAAATAACAGGATTTGCTGCAACCCTAGCTGACCTATTAATAAAAGTTCTAACCGCCATACTTTCCATGCCACTAAGTGAAGAAATGAAAGTAAAGTAAAGTAATAACATGTTTTAAAAGACAACTCCACCTCTCCCACACACCATAGTACTGCTGGTTAGAGGAAACTAAAAACCAAATCTGAACCAACAGCCATCGATAGAAGGAGTATGCAAATATACTAATATAGTCAGCTAGACGGATATGTATTTGAGACTCCTCTAAAAAGTAATCTGCAGCAAGTACACTAAAACTATGTTGTGAGCAGAAGTGTTTGCATATGCATATTTAGTCTCTCTAAAATTAGAAGTGCATTTTCACATGGATTTTGTTGTAGGGTGATCTGTCACTTTAAATAAGTGCTGCAAAAATGTATATGAATGTGTTGCAAGTGGATCTGGGCATTTGAACACTGAGGGAGCCTATTGGGTGAAACCGGTTTCTTTGCTGTGGAGTCATGGCAGTCGGAAGCCACTGTAATGAAGGATTAATAAACCTGATAAAGAAATATGGGTCAAACCTTATTTTGCTCAAACTTAATAACTGTTTATAACACAGTAAACTAGTGCTGGGTTCTGTTTATGTGCATCAATTGAGAAGTGAGTATATATATATATATATATATATATATATATATATATATATATATAAGTTTTACTAAAGCTTAACAGTGCAATAATTTGTAAAGATTTTCTTCTGGAACAATTGTTGTCCTTATCTGGATTCACAGTCTAACAGAGGTGCTTGTGTAAATCTTTTTCTGAATATCTGTCATAACTAATTAAAACTTAATTCTGATTGGATAATTGAATATGTATTATATATTATAAATTACTTTTGAAATAATGAGCAACAAGCTTCTTAAGGGCAACAATAGTTAAACTGCCTGTTCAAAAATAAACCCTTTCCTACCACATTTGTGGAATTTATCCGGAGTAAAATAACAACTAGGTTAGGCTATGAACACATATTCTGGATTAATACTAGTAGGTGTCATTCAATCCCAAAGGATCATGGTTGCCCCATTGGACTGATTTGAGCAGCATCATTTGTGGCTGTGCAATCAAATCCAGAAGTGGCAGAAGTTCTTATATTCTGAGCAGCAATAGGTAGATATTGGTCTGGTATCATGGGCACAGATCTTCCTGAGGGCACTCTTATCCACTGCTCTCCTTGCCAAGGTGATGTGATGCTTAAAGAGAGCTTCCTTCACTTTCTGTTTCCCAGCATACTTGTCTGAGGAAAAAGAATGCCAGGTGTTCACACTGATAGAGAGAGAGCACTGAGGTCAAGCTTGCATTGCATATGTCCTTGTAGAGCAATTTGGATCATCCTTTCTGTCTCTTTTCTGACTCCAGCTCTCCAAAAAGGAGGTCTTTTAGTATTCAGCCATACATCACGTGTGAGACATGACCCAACCACCGCATATACCTTTGTTTTGGGGGGAAGAATATGGAGGTGGTGCCTGTTCTGTTAAGCACTGTGCTGTTGGAGATCTTGTCCTGCCATGAGATACCAAGTATGTGCCTAAGGCACCGCATATGGAATACACTGAGCTGCTGCTCATGTTTTGAGCAGAAAGTCCATGTTTAACTGGCATACAGTAATGTGACTAAAACACATACAGTGTAAAGCTACACCTTGTTCTGCACAGTGAGCTTATTATTAGCCCATACTCTCTGTCAGCCTGGAAAACATTGTGGTGACTTTTCCAACAAATTTGTTGAGTTTGCTATCAAGTGACAAGTTGTCTGAGATCATAGAGCCTAGGTACATAAACTCATGCATAACCTCCATCTCATAGTCACTCACCCTGATAGATGTCTCCTTGCCCACATTTTGCGCCATCACCTGGGTCTTCCTTAGACTGATTACGAGACCAAATCCCATACTTGCATCCACAAAGCGAGTCAAGAGTAATTGAAGTTCCTGCTGACTGTGAGGAGCAATAGCTGCATCTTCAGCAAACAAGAACCCCCTTAGATATTTCCTAAACACCCTGGTCTTTGATGTAAGCCTCAACAGTTTGAAGAGGTTGCCATCCATTCTGGATTCTGGAAAGATACCTTCTGTAGCATTTCTGAAAGCAAATTTCAACAGAACTAAAAAGAAGATACCAAATAATATTGGAGACAGTACTTACCCCTGCTTCACTTCACTGAGAATCTCAAAAGCTTCAGATGTAGATCCATCATACATGATGGTCCCATTCATGCCTTAGTGAAAGGCCCAGATAATGCTAAGCAGTGTTGGGGGAAAGACGATCTTTGCCAGAATCTTGAACAGACTTTCCTACTGTTGAAGTTGAATGCCTTGGCCAGATCAATGAAGGCAATATACAGAGGTATGTTCTGCTCTCTGCACTTTTCTAGTAGTTCCATAACAGAGAATACCATGTCTATAGTACACTGTTCAGCTATGAACCCAAACTCAGACTCAGGGTAAATTCTCTCTGAAAGAAATGTGGAGCCTCTTCAAAAACACAAGTGCAAGCAACTTATCCATGGTACTGAGAAAGGAGATGTCATGATAGTTGTTACGATCACTTTTTGTCATCATTATTTTTACATATAGTATCTATGTTAGAATACCTCATATCTTGCAGTACACTGCCTTCTCTCCAGAATTGGTAAAGTATTGCATGCAGCTCTGAGATTAGGGTACCATTGACACATTTAAGGATTTCTAAGGGAATACCATCTTTCCCAGGGGCTTTTCCAGAAGAAAGGGTTTTTAACCCATCATTGAGTTCCTCCAAGGTGGGCTCAGTGTTGTGTTCAGCCAAAGCTGGCAGAGGCTCAATAGCATTCAGGGCTCTTTCCGTATCTGCTTTCTCTCTGGCATACAGGTGTGAGTAGTGCTGCACCCAGCATTCCATCTGCTTGGTTCTGTCCTTCAAAACTTTGCCTATGGCTGACTTAAGTGGGGTGATCTTCCTTTGTGACAGATCAATGGCTTGCTTGATCCCATCGTATACTCTTCGCATGTTACCAGTATCCACGGCCTGCTGAACACTGAAGCAAAGTTGTTGCCAATAATCATTTGCTCACCACTGAGCTACCTGCTGGACCTGAAACAGAGCACACAATCGTGCCTTCAAGTTTTCCCATTTTAAGTCAAAATATGATTAAAGTTCATGAAATTAATATTGTTTCAGTTTTTGATGTTAGCTAGAAGTGCTCTTCACAGCATATGCAGTATGTCCAGAAATTACTCCATCTGCAGTTCATATCTATCGGTAACATATCTAAATACAACTGTAAATTCTTTTTTATGAGACCCATTGCTCTGACTACTATCGGAACTGTCTGGGTATCCTTCTTCCACACTGCTTTCATTTCTGCCTGCAAATCCTGGTATTTTATGACTTTGTGTCTCTCTGTATGTAAGACACTATAATTGCTGGGTAGAGCAATTTCAATGATCGATGCTACTTTTGTCTTCTTTTCATGCACTACTAGATCTGGTTTTCTCACATCTATTTTTGAACTGTTGGTAATGGGTGATCCCATATGATATAAACTTCATTATTTCCTATAATGTTTCGGTCTCATGTTTTCAATATTTCTTAGCTACTTCAGTGTTGTCATGTTTGCACAATCCATATTTCAACAGTCTTGCCACATTATTATACCTTTCATTATACAGGTATTTTGCCATTACTGTATCATACCCTGCAACAAGCTGTGGACTGTTTCGAGTTCTGCTTTACAGAAACTGCATTTGTCTGTTTCTCCCACAAAATCAATGGCCTTTGTAAACCAATATGTATGTATTCCACTATCCTGGACCACTAATATTAACCTTTCACCTTTTGTGTAAATTCACCTCTCCTTAACCATTCCTGCATCAGATCCTGATTGACATGGGATTGTCAGAGGAGTTTTCTGTACTTGCACCTGTATTTATGCCTCTTCCACTTTTCTTGCCTTCTAGTCTGATCCTTCTCCTTATATTCTTTCTTTTGTTTTGGGTTTTTTTTTGGCACATTCAATTGTTACCTGATTTTGGTTACTTTTCGTTTGGTCTCCTTTCCCAGGTGATACCAATATGCATCTGCTAAACTAAGCAGGGGCGGCATCTTTGATTTAATCTTTTCATGTTTCAAAACCTTCAATAATTTTGGATCTGGTGAGGTCAGCAGACATGTATGCAGTCCCACAATTGCAGATCTATACATGTAATCAGTTTCGAGGAGGCCCATATTTCTGCCAGATGAGGAATAAATAATCTTGGTATACACTGATTTGCATATATCATTTGATAAGTGTGATGCATTTTTTTTGTTTCCTGTCCACCTGATCCAATATCTTTTGGGGCCAGTCAAGCACCCAAAAACTGTAAGTTAGAACAGGAAGTGCAAATTGATTTATAGCTTGGACTTTGTTCCTAGATGTCAGAGTTGTTTTCAGTATTAATTTTAGTCTTCTGAAATATTCCTTACTGAGTTTTGTTCACATTTATTCATTTTTATTGTCGATCCTTCATCAATTCCCAAATATGTATAGACTCCCTCCTGCTCATATTCCTTTATATCACATTCCTGTCCAAAACTGATATTTTCTTGGTGCTGCAGCTCTCCTGCTTTTAAAGTTGTTTTTGCACGTTATCAAGACCAAATGTCATTCTTATAACATCTGAGAAAGTTTTGACCACTTGCAGTTGTGCTTTCAGCTCCTCATCTGATGAGCTATATAGTTTTAAATCATCCACAAAAGGAAGGTGAGATGCCTTTATACTTTGTTGCTGTCTGGGAGCCAAATTGTAACCATGACCTAATCTGTTAAATAAAAAGCTTAATGGGTCAAGAGCATTACAAAAGAGCAGCGGTGACAAAGAGTCACCCTGGAATATCCCCCTTTGAATTTTTATCCCTGGGATAATAATGTGTCCATTATCAAGACTTAGCTGCAGAGTGGTTTGTCGCTGTTCCATAGTCACTGTAATGTAGTTGATCAGTGTAGGATGTATGTTATAAGCACTCGTTTATCCATGAATGTAGGATGTTGTCAGATGCTTTATTGTAATCTATCCATGCCGTACTTAGATGCTTCCCCTTTTTACAATTTTCCATTATACTTTCTTTAACAACAAATGATCCTTTGCTCCATATGACTTTCTTTTGTTACCCTTTTGCTCTGTTGCCATAATTGAGTTTTTTACTAAATGACTATGAACTCTGCCAGCATAAATTCCAGTATATAATTTCTACATTTTTGGAAGCCAAGTTATTTGTCTATAGTTTTTAGCATAGCTAGCAGGCTCACTCTTAAGGAGTATCATTTTTCCTGTTGTTAATCAGTTTGGTGTCTATTCAAGGTGATCATATAAGTAGTTCTTACTTAGGGCTAAATATTCTTATAAAGATGTTAATACTTGTAGCCAGAGGTCAGGTACTACATCCAGGGCTGGGGTTTTCCAGTAAGGAGCTTTTCTTAATTTTGTTTCAGTTTCTCCGGCCGTTACTTCATTCTGTTTCATATTCTGTACATTTGAACTTCTTACTGTTTCTTTTACTTCTTCTGTATATTCAACATCTTCATTTTGTTCCACAGGGTCTTCATAGATATTTCTCCAAAAACATGTCTATTTTTTATCTTTTTTTGGTTGTGTTTCTATTTCTTTTGATTTGTGTCCCAATTCCCTATAAAACTCTTTTGGGATATCAGTGAATTGCTTGTTTTGTACTTTTCCATCATATTTATATTTATCTGTATATCGTCTAAGTTTTTGTGCCTGTGCTGATATCTTAAGTTTATTATTTGCAATAGTATACAACAGAGCCTGGTCTGTTCTAATATGGTGTTTTGCTTTTATCACATCTATCTTTCTAAGTATTTTTGTTAAACTGTTCCCTCTGCTATACCCTTCTAACAGTCACACTTCTTGTCTCAACTACTTTATAGTTTTCCTGCGTAATACTTCCATGATGGCATTTGATTTCTTCCCTTCCTTTCTCTTATGGTCATGCATTTTTTGTGGTAATCTAGCTGCACAGTAATATATCCTATTTAATTCTGTTAAATCACATGAATTTCTGTTAATAGTCTTGATTACTCTGTTCATTTGTTTTATCAAACTTCTAATATTGTGTGTCTTATTCACTTTCTGTAATCTATGTCTTTCATCAGTCTTAATATGTTTATCCATCTCTATAAAATCAAGCAGCTATTGCCTTACTTTTTTTTCTTCTAAGCTGAGGGCACATTATTTAGTCTTCATTTCCTGCAGGTATTCTACAGAAAGTTCCAGAACATCTTCATGTGACATATTCTCTTTAGCTGCATCCTGTGTCATCCATTGCTCTTTCATATGGGAACTCACTGGCCTATACCTTCACAACATTGACTGCATCAGAGTTGCCACTGTTTCCTGCTCCTTCCCTTGCTGTGCAAATGAACTTTTGTACCAGTGCTCTGTTGAACACCACACACTATCTTCATGTGGCAACTGATTAGATGCTTCCCATTCTACTTGTTTCACCTTAATTTTGAGGACTTATTTTTCTACCATGCTCTGATATTACCAGAGCTGGATTTTCAACACTAAATCCTTCACTTCACAGGTAATTCATAACATCATTTTCTGTTTCTTTAACTTCTCCATTACCAATCTTCTTTTTTCTCTTTTCTGCTTCCCCCCTTTGTTTTCTTATTTTTTTTGTATTGTAAAATGTTCCATAGCTGGATGCCTTTGCCTGCATTTCTCTTTAAATATCTTCAGTGCTGCCTTTTTTTGTATTGATTAGTTTTCTTTTCTCCTTTCCATAAATATTGCACCATATTTAATCTATTTTTCTTTCCCATGCCTGTATTTGTTCTTGAAATGTCTCTAGCGCCACATGTTTCTCCTTACTTTGGGGCCTAGTTGCTCCATCATACCGTGACATAACTTGTGTTAGACTTTCTACACTAAATTCTTCACTTTGCAGGTATTCCAAACTTCAGCTTCTGCTTGTTTAACTTCTACTCCACCAATCTTCCTTTCTACTTTCTCCTTTTGTGATTTTATGTCTTGCATTGTGAAATTTTTCATATCAGGGTGCCTTTGCCTGTTTTTCTCTTCAAATGTCTTTGGAGTAGCTTTTTTATTGATTGGTTTTCTCCTTTGCATAAATATTGCACCATATCAGATCTCTCTTTCTTTCCCGTGTACATGTTTCTTTTTTATACCTTTCAAAAATGTTAAGATTTTATTATTTATATTTTCTTGCTCCTTCAGTCGCTTCTTTTTCCAAATGTCCCAAGGTTTCTTGGTCCGTGTAATGCTTTTCGTGAATCTGTTCTACTAATGAGCAAAAATTTGCATTTGAAGCTTTTGACAGTTTTTCTTGAGTAAGTATTTTTCTTTCCTCTAATTTCTGTCTTAAACTTTTTGAATATTTTCTATCCAGAAATTCTGGGCATCTTGCATAACAGTAACAATACATAATATCTTTCTTATCCTCAATAGTCCACTTTTTCCTCTTTATGGCTCTTTTTTTGATCTGTCAACTTTTGTGTTTTTTGTTGACTACTACTTGTACATTCTACAACAGGGCCATCCATCATCCCTCGGAATTGGGCCTAACCCCAATATAGGAATGTTTCTGTGCCTTGAAGATTTACACTGTTGTTTTTTCCAGTCCTGGCTCCAGTGCACCTACCATGACTGGGCACTTTTTTATCCTGGGCTTGTGCACCCAGCTGTCTTTTTTTTAACCTACTTCTGTCAATGACATATGCTGTATAAAATATAGGCCATATATCAGTGTTGTCTTGGTGAGATTTTGTAAAAACATGGTCTGCCTCATGAAGGTATTCACCAAGACTTGAGGATAAAGTCAGTTCCAACAATACTACTCTCCTTTGCTTGCTGATTTTATTATGTCTTCATTCAGACTCCTACCTTCTCCTCAGTGGGAGAGGACCTGTATGCAGCCAGTGTCTTCTTCTCAATCAGGTGTGTTAGCACTTCAGTGCGGGCTTCAAACCAATCGGCACACTTGGCCATCTTCTTACCAGAGATAGATATTGCAGTGTTATAGCCATCATCCATTAGTTTTTCCCCATCTATTGCTGATACCAATGCCACTTGGGTGGGGCAAGCCCTTTTCAAGTGTTTGGACAAACTTGCATACGTTTGAATGGTCACAAATCTTGTCTATGTCAGTGAGCAGCTTTTCTTCCTTTTTAGAGTGAAAGAACGTTTACAGCTGGATGTTCACATTACTACACATGAGCATGTGGTCAGTATTACAGTCTGCACTGTGGTAACTGCATCTTACCCTGAAACTACCTATACTGCTGCATTTGGTGAGGATGACATCAAGCTGGTGCCCGTGTTTCAATCTTGTGTATTGTCATGAAACGTTGTGCGGAAGATTGACATTGAGAAAGGTGTTTGTTGTACAGATGTCATATTGGGAACAATGTTCAAGGAGATGCTGACCATTTTCATTCATCTTTCCTGTTCTGTAATGTCCTACACAGGATGGCCATCTGTGATTATCATTGCCAACTCTGGCATTAAGATTGGGAAGAATGAATAATGGTTCATAGGAAGGGTCATCACTGATGGTAGCACTAAGTTCATCATAGAACTTGTCCTTGACTTCCTGGGTAGAAGCTAAAGTAGGGGTGTAGACACTGAAGATGTTGATCATGGCCACTGATGCTCATAGTTTAATTATCAGTATTCTCTCATTTCCCAAAAAGGTTGTTTCTGATTATGAAAACCAGCACCATGTTCCCTGGTCTCTTCTAGAAGCTTTGTGTGCCAAAAAGAAAGTTAAATCCTTCTCCCTGAAACATTCAATGGACGACAGTTTCCTGAAGACCCACAATATCCCTCTACAATCTGCTCAACTTGTTGTTAATGACAGCTGTCTTCCAAGCATCACTGATGTTCTGTAGGCCTTCTGTAAGGTCTGAAATCATTGTCCTTATTTCATTTACTGTTTACTTATTTATTTATTAAAATAAAATAATAATAAAAATAAATGTTCTGTAGATCTTTTGTAAGGCCTGAAAACATTGCTGTTATATTCTATCTGACCAGCCTAAAGGCTGGTTTACTTTGTTGTTTTTTTTCCCCAGGTGTATGGTTAAAGATCTGCCTGTTGGGGGTTTCCTAAGTTCCACACACGCAGTGCAGTAAGTGGACTGTTTCAAGGCACCACCTATTTGGCTGGGTGCTGCCCATCTTAAGGTGGGCAACAGCTGCTCAGTGAGATGAGAAGATCTCTCCCACCATCGGAGGCACTACACTCTGTGCCAGTTGGGTGCATTGGCTTATTACTGGTAACTGCTGCTTCCCGTGATGGATCAACCATGATGCTGGAGTGTCCTCTCCAGGGTGCAGGCCTGAGCAAGTGAATTTTTGAGGAAACAGCTTATGCCCAGCAGCAGGTTCCCCTTTTCCATGCCACTGATGTAATCCAAGGGGGAAAAGCAAGACCAGTAGCTGCCAGAGTGAGGTTGAGTACATCCACAAACTGCCTTAGTGGCACCTTCTCTGGATTTTTCCTCAGGGGTTTACTCTGGAAGCCTTCACCATGACTAGGTATTGCTACAAGGCAGCAGAGATTTTAAATCAGAGTTTATGTGCAGTAGAGAAGAAACAAACAGTGACTTTCATTACTAATTGTAAAAGTACACAGCAGCATGGGATAGAGTGTTTAACAGTCTTCCAGATGACTTAGACATAGCAGCAGACTAGAAGCTGTAAGCAGCTCAGCTGGGAAGAACAATGACACTAATTCAGTGGAGTACAGTGCATAGCTGTACATGAAAAAGGAGCAGCACCTAGGTCATTGTCTCACTCCCACTCGGGAGCAGGTGAGCAGACATAAAATGTCTAGGATTGCTAATATAGAAAAGTAAAAGTGTTCCTAAGTAATCAAATATGTTGTCTGGTCTACCTGTTGGAGGAGGTAGCCAATCAGTGTTGAGTTGCAGAATGAGAAGAAGGAATACCTTAAATAGCCTACTTTGACAGAACAGTAGTCTTTATTTTATTTTTTTTATTTACATTTGTTGACCGGGAGTGTCCGACTGGATGTAGGTCCATTTTCAGAGGAGGCCCGGGGAGAAAAGCTCCACAGTTAAAATAAACAGACAGTAGTTACATTGGATTACATAGCGATTAACAATTTAACATAGCAATTACTTACAACATATTTTCAGATGAAGAACATAGTACATTTATCTGTGAAGTACATAACAGACATTAACAAATGTTACAATAAGAAGTTCCTGCTGTATAATAAGTACTAGGCTTATGAGCATCTGAGCTTGCTATAATCAAGGTAGTTAGTGGAGTGGAAAGAAAGGTAGTGGTTGGCTGGGGTGGGTGATATTAGAGTGGGAGTTGCAAGGGCATAGCCAGCATGTTTTTAGGTGCACTTTTAGTAAAGTTTTGAAGTGGGTGCATGATGGTATGGAGGTAATTGTGGGTGGGAGGGAGTTCCATAATTTGGCTATGGTGCAAGAGAATAGTGCTTCACCAGCAGAGGTATTGGCTTTAGTGATCTGCAAGTGATTTTTGTTGCTGGATCTTAGTGGTCTGGTGGTGCGATAGGGTTGGAGTAGATTCTGGAGGGATGGGACATTTAGTGGATGGTTTACTAGTTTGTGGACGAGTGAGAGTTGATACCATTGAAGGAGGTGAAGGAGTTCAAGCCAGCCCAGTTCAGCAAGTGAGAGACAGTGGTGACTACGGTAGGATACCCCTGTGGCGAATTTGACGATTATGTTGTAGCAGGTCTCTAGCTTGTTTAGATTGCATTGCCTTAGGTTGGTATATATTGGAGAGGCATAAAGTAGGGTGGAGATAAGGTGGGAATTTGCTATTGAAATTTTTGCTGCTTTGGTGAGAAGTTGCTTATTTCTGTATAATGCTCCTAGCATTTTGTGGACTTTTTTATGGTCATGGATATGTGAATGTCAAATTTTAATTTATTGTCTATTTCCACTCCTAGCAATTTGGTGTGTTCAGTTGGGTATATAGTGGTGTTGTCTTTTGCTGTGATGTTAAAGTGAGAGTTGTTTTGAGTATGTTTTGTGGGTTAGAAGATGAGTAGTTTAGTTTTGTTAGGGTTGAGTATTAATTGGGCATCTGATAACCAAGTTTCAACAGAGGAAATGCTTCCTGTGTGACTTTTTGCAGTTTGGGTAGGGACTGGGCTGAGCAGATGATGGTTGAGTTATCTGCGTATTGTATGAGTGTGCCATGTTTGGTGGCAGAGGCTAGATTATTGGTGAAAACAGAGAAGAGTAGGGGTCCAAGGATGGAACCTTGGGGAACCCCTATGGAGACAGGTAGTTGGGGAGATATGTCATTCTGCCATTCAATGGATTGTTGGCGGTCAGACAGGTAACTCTGAAACCAGTTGGTGACTGATTGAGAGAAGGAAAGGTTATTGAGGACAGAGATAAGTTGTTTGTGTGGGACCATGTCAAATGCTTTAGATAGGTCTAGGAAAGTAGCAGAGGAGAGATAGCCATTGTTTTTATGCTGAAGGATAGTGTTAGTAAAGGAGAGTAAGGCAGTGGTGGTGCTATGGTTTGGTTGGAAACCATGCTGAGTATTGGAAAGGAGGTTGTTAGTAAGGAGGTAGTCTGAGACCTGAGAGTGTATGCATCTCTTTAGTATTTTGAAGAGTGGAGAGAGAATAGCTATGAGGCGGTAATTGGTTAGTTCTGTGGAGGGTCAGCCTTTGTGGAGGGGAATTATATGTGATACTTTCCACAGTGTGGGAACGTAACTTTCTGACAGAGATCGGTTAATCAAGATGGATACTGGGTAGGCCAGAGCATCAGCTGCGATTTCTAAGGTATTCACTTGGGAGGTTGTCTGCTGCTAATTTGGTAGGCTTAAGTTTAGTTAAGAGTTTTTTATGTTGGAGGTAGGTGCAGGAGAAAATGAGAAGGCAGTGGGGAGATTACTAGTTGAAGGTGTGGGTTGGAGGGGATGGGGGTTGTGTTGTTTAGTTAGTGATAGTATGGTTTGTGTGAAGTGTGTGTTGAATGAGGTAGCAATATTTTCTGAGGAGTGAGGGATGTTAGGAGGAGGGGTACTGACTTTATCTAGGTGGAGGATGGAGTTTATGGAGTACCAGAATTGTTTGGGGCTGTGTTGGGAGGAGTCTAGGGCAGACTGGTAGTATTGAAATTTGTCCTGTTTTATTAGCTTTTTGACTCTATTGTGTAGTTCTAGGAATTTCTGTCTAGTTGAGGGGGTTTTGGTTTTGCACCAGTGCTCCCAGGCTTTATCCCTGTTTTTCATTTCTAACTTAGTGGTTTTCTGTAGCCATTGGGAGGGTTGTGCTTTGGTTCTGGAAAGTCTTATGGGGGCTTGGTAATTAAGGATGCTCAGAAAGGTAGTATTAAAAAATTCAACTGTGTCATCAAGACTGAGGTACTTTAGAGGATGCCAGTTACATTCATTGAGGGATGAGATGAATGTGAGTGGGTTAAAGTTTAGTTTTTTACGTATTTGACGGTAGATGACAGGTTTAGCTTGGTTTAGGTATTTTTTGAGTAGGAATGTTGGGGAGTGATCACTGAGGCTATCTGATAAGCAGCCTGTTATATATGACTGGGGGCTCTTACTGACTAGTATCCAGTCCAGAGTAGTGTGCTTGCTGGAGTTTTTATTTATCCTGGTTGGCGACTGGACTAGTTGGGTGAAGCCATGAAGGTTTACATGATGGGTTGGATGGTTGCCAGAACAGGATTGCCAGTTAATATTGAAATCACCTAAAATGATAGTTTCTTGGGGGAGATGGTGGGTAGACCAGCTGAGGAGGTTTTCTAGTGGAGGGATGTTTTGGCCAGGTGGGAAGTAGCATCCAGTTATGTTGATGGTTTTGTTTTGGTTTATTTTGAGGTTGGTATATATTATTTCTTCACTGCCTGTTTGTGGAGCTGATGATTTTAAGATCTGGATATTTAGATGCCGTTTAAATATTATAGCTACACCGCCTCATTTCTTGTTTAGCCAGTCTACTCTTAGTATGCCGTAACCTGTAGGGAGTATTTGCTCACTGGTAATGTGAGGTTTTAGCCAGGTTTCTGTCAGGATGACTATATCTGGGGAGTACAAGTCTATGGTGGCATGGAGTTCATGGACTTTGTTGGATATACTTCTAATATTTAGGCTTAGCAGAAGGAAGTCACTTGGCTTTCTACTGGCTGTAATATGGGAGAAGTTGTGGTTTCTAGTCTGATTATGAGGATTGGGGTTGGAGATGGTAGGGTCAGGGTTGGGGTGGATGTCTCCACTTAGGGCTAGTTTTAATATGTATGAGGTTATTAGTTTTCTTAGTTTTTGAATGTGTTTGTTTATAAGGGAAACTTTATGATTGTGCTCTGTGGGTAATAGGTATGGTGGGAGGGGTACTATGTTAAGTTGTAGGGATGATTTATGTTTGAGTAATATAGCTGGTAGAATATGTGGGGGGTGCATAGGGATGGTTCTTGAGTTGGTGGGAGGGGAGCTGAGTGAGGGTGAGACATGAGTGGTGGTGTGAGTAGTAGTACAGTGGTAGTGGTTGCATGGCAGGAATGATGGAGCTTTGGTAGGATGTAAGATATGTAAGGAGAGTGCATGCAGTGAGCATAGGTAAGGTATGCTTGTACATGTTAGTTGAGGAGGTGTGATAGTAGTGGGAAGATGGAGGAGGTAGTGTTGGGTTAGCGCTGTGGTTGGCTATTGGAAAGATGGGAGGGGTTTGTGAGTGTAATAAAGGTAGGACCACTGGGGGCAGGAGGAATTAGGGGCAGGGTGGGGAGCGAAGTGGGTAAAGACCCTGTTACTTGCTTTTATGAGGGGGCTGGAAAGAATCAAGTAACAGAGTTAACTGATAAATGAACATATGATAGTGACAAGGGTGGTTGTAGTTTTAAAAATGGTGCCTGCCACAGGTAATATTTATTAACTTTGGGATTGTCTTAAGGTAATAAACAGGGAAGGGGGAGGGGAGAACAAGGGAGTGAGCAGGCAGTTCTTTGTACTGCTGCTAATGAGCCAAAGCAAAGACAAGTTTATGTTTAAGAAACAATCACAACTGACCAAGGACTGCTCTGAAACTGTAAGTCATTTCATAACCATTTCTCAGGTAGTAGCAGTGCAGTGGAATGGAAAATGCATCTGTAAAGGAGATGGGAACAGCTTTCACACCAAGAGCATTGCTGTGTAGAAACCATGGGCAGGAGAGAAGCTCTAAGAAGAAAGCCAACAGCACTTCTATTTTCTTTAGTGGAAACAGCGAGAAGCAGAGGACAGTATTTACCCCAGGCATAGCTTTGGGAACGGTACCAGAATCTGAAACAGAGTATTAAAAGCAAATGTTGGGAAGTGTAGAAATGTAGAAAAGAAAACAACAGCACCCAAACACGGCTAAAACCAATAAAATTCATAGCAGTTTTATTGAACAGGTGAGTGCTTTCACACATTGACTGTGCTTCATCAGACCAAAAGTAGTAAAACAACTCAACAGTTAAATAAAGAACATCATCAATTAACCATTCAAAACATCCAATAGAAAACAAGCACTGAGACATAAATTAAAACAACAGGATATCATTTAAAGAGCCCCCTAGCTTTTAGGATAGGTTTAATGGAAGTTCTGCCATTGATGCCTGGAAACTTATCCGCCTGCATAGGAATGATCCAAGAAAGTTCACGGCTTTCCATGTAGTTCCTAAAGTCACGCCCACGCTTGTCTTGAGTCAAAGTTTCACCAACCCTAAAACCAAAAATATGGTCACTGTCATATTCCATATAATGTTTGACCAAAACATTACGCTCATCAAAATTATGTACACAATACACGTCCTCCCTCATTCTCTCCATAAGGGATCTATTTGTCTTGCCTATATAGAAGCAAGTGCATACCCTGCATTTAGCCAAATAAATGAGATTTCTACTGCAGCAGTCAGCATTCACTTTAAAACAATACTCATGATGTGTGGTCAGATGAACAAAATTCACTAATGGATCAATATGTGAGCAAAAATGACATCTCGGACAATGTCTCATGCTAAAAGCTGATATAGGCTTCACACTTCCTGCTGGTGTATACTTCTTATAACACAGTTGCCTCTTTAATGACTTCTTATTTTTAAAAGTGAACCTCGGATGTCCACCTACAACATTCCAGATCTGGTCATCAAGCTGTAAAATGGACCAATTATTTTTCACAACCTCTATGATACTATTGACATCACTAGTGTAAAACAGAAACATAGAAAGTGCTTCATTTCTAGAGGCCATGGAAACATGATCTGAATGTATGACATCGGAGATAGATGTTTGGCTCCTATGTTTCCTATGCCTAACAGTGTCATGTATTGCATCGTCAACTTCTTTGTGACGATAGCCCCTATCCAAAAATACTGACCTCAAACCAAGCAGGTCATGTTCAAATAGTGCATCATTGTTGTTGAGCCTCAAGTGTCTCATACCATGGCTTTTAACTGTGTTTTTAAACACATGGCCAGGGTGCATGCTATTCCATTGCAGCAATGTATTCTTCCTACAATCTTTTCTGTGTAAAGTGGTTGTGAGTCCACAGGAATCATTGACCGTGATCTTAACATCCAAAAAATCAATTTCCCTATCTGACACTTTAGATGTAAAAGATAAAAAATGTGTTGTGTTCTGTATGAAACCAATAAATTCTTCCAATTGCTGGCATGTGCCATCCCAAATTAAAAAGAGGTTGTCCACAAACTCCTGTAAAATTTAATAAGTGGACTATAAATAGACCCAAAAACAAAAGTGTTCTCCCATTGAGCCATGACCACATTGGTGTAGCTTTTGGCACAACGAGTGTCCATAGCTACGTCAATCTTCTGCAAAAACAACTGATCATCATAAATAAAAATATTGTTCTCTAGTACAATCTCCAAAAAAGAACAAATAAAATCAATAGTGATCAAGTCATATTCACTGTTAAAGCTCAAGAACTCCTTAACCATGTTTATACTCAGATCATGAGGTATGCAGGTGAACAAAGACACTACATCGAGGCTCACTAAAAGATACTGCCCGTTGAAGCACACATCCTTATTGTGCTCAACCTGGCCATCCAGAAACTGCTGTGTATCTTTCAACACCTGTGTTTGTTCATTCAACACTGGTCTCAGCTTCTTCTCTATAAATATAGAGAAAGGTTCCATAATCTACCCTTTCCCAGATACAATCGGTCTAAAAGGGGGATGTGTCAAGCATTTGTGTATCTTAGGCAGCCCCTGAAAAAGGGGGGTAAGTGGGTGTTCAACTGTTAAATAGGTATAAAGGTCTTTTGAAATCAATTTACTCTGAAAGCAATCAGAAATACTTGCATTCACTCTCTCATGTAACAAAATCACAGTATTAAAATCAATTTTGTCATAAACATTGCTGACGCTCAACAAATCTAAAATACTATTGTGGTAAAAGTTAAAATCCATGACAACAATTGCACCCCTCTTGTCTGCAGATTTAATAATCAAATCATTGTCCCTCTATAATTCAGACAACGCCTGTCTCTCTCCGGCCGTTATGTTAAAAGAAAACCTTTGTTATGGTCAGTATTATAAACAGTCATAATGTCCTGCTCACATTTCTTCATAAAAGTCTCCAATACTGGGTTCAAGATAGGCTGAAAAAAATTAGGTTTCCTGGACTGCGGACCTACTAGTGCATCATTACTAACAGGCTGAAACATGGTTTTGAGCATCACGCTTCTAGCATACATTTTAATATCCACTATAGTCTCACTCAAAATAGAATGTTGGGCCAGAATAAATGTCAGACCCCATTCTAATAACAGTACCTGTGCTTTCGTCAATGGTTTGCTGGAGATGTTGTAAACTACCAATTTATCACATTCGTCCACATTGTTTTTATGGTTTGTATTTGTGTATCGTCCATAAGATGCTGTCTCTTTCTTCCCCGACTCAACGAGCGTGGGTAGTATCCCCTTTCCTTCTGATGGGTGGGTAATGGAAAAGGGAGTGCATCCGATGGATCAATCACGTTGCACACTTTGGGTTGCACATCTTAGGATTGGTTCTGAGCAACGCAGTTTAAAGGAGAAGAAGCTGGAACATTAGAAGTGTTATTAAGAGCTGATCTTTCATTGCTTCTCACACCAATGTCACTTACAACTGCTGAGTGAGAAGCAGTAGAACTGGTAGTATGTGCACCAGTGTCTCTAATATTGTGGGTATTCTTAACTGTATTCCCATATTCAGTAGACCCAGAGTTTTTTGGCCAAGTGAAGACATTCCCTCTCTGGAAATCTGTAGTATCTCTTAATAATTTATTGGACTTTTGTGCTGTCAGTCGCTGTTCATAAGAAGAGACCCCATCAATGATCCCATCTAACTTGATCAAAAAAATCATCTTTATACTGATCAAGCAGTTCAGTGTATTTTTTGTTAACAGTATCTACAAGCTCCTTTTCCAAAGGTTTAAAATAATCAATCAGCAAGCTTATGCCACCCAAGAAAGTTACTATCCTGTTCCACTGTCGAGCAGAGACACAGAAGTGATCCCCAGGGTGTATTTCCTATTTCCCATCCACTCATCAAGATTTTTCTTGAAGAGTGCTAATGAAGAACTTTGCTTGACATAGATTGGTAGCCTGTTCCAGAGTATGGGAAGTCTCTGGGGCAGGAATCTATCCCTCCAGCATGTCCTATTTATTGTGGCAACAAGGTTTAGGTCACTAGAGCGTGTAGCTCAGAGGGATTGGGATTTCTTTAGGTGTAGCATGTCCAACAGCTCTGGGTTTGACATAGCTTTATATGTTAGGCAGAGATCACCTTGGAGTAGGCGATATGCTACGGAGTAAAGCTGGAGTTTTTTGAGGCGGTCAGTGTAGGGCATTTGTTTGAGGTTTAAATTTCTTCACCTCCATAAGCAACAAGTTTCGCACAGCTGGTCACATTAAGTTGCTCATCAGCTCTCACCTTAGCAAATGTGTCTGCTGACATAACATTACACTTTGAACCAGTGTCTACTTTGAGCTTGGTGGATTTACCATTGATTTGGGCAGTACAAAACATGTCGTTCTTTGCCAAACAAATTTACTGTATCAACCTTTTCACCAATTAATGATGTACCATCTGCATAGAAAGTAAAGTTGCAGTTCTCTATATGATCAGCTTGCTTTTTTAAATTACCCTTCTTTATACCTGTGTGAGATTTACTTGATTTGCTAAACTTTTGAAAATGGTTCCATTTTTTATACCTGTGGCATTGCTGACTAAATTCTAAGCACTTTTCTCTTTTAGACTCATGATTGGCACCACATTTGCTTGATTTTGGTTTTGCTGACTCACCCTTGTACTGCATTGAACATGTCCTTCTCACTGATCTAGTCTTAGAACTTGCTGGAAAATTACAGGTTTTACCTGCCACACGTGCAGGGGTTACAGCCGCCATGTGCTTAGGTCTGCTTCTGCTAGCCACGTGTTGCATGCTGTCTCCATTTGCACTGGAGCCTGCTGAAACCCTGCTCTTATCACTTGCAAGCATACTTGTGTGCCTTTCTGTAATTTCATGGATTTGACAACTCTCAATAGCTTTGCTCAGCATTAAATCACTGTTGCAAAGCAAACTCTTTCTCACTGCAGCACTACTAATACCACACATAAGCCTGTCCTTTATTAACTTAAATCTGCATGTTTTAGCTTTGCTTCTCACGTCAGTAATATAAGCTGATAAAGTTTCTCCTGGTTTTTGCTCTCTTGTGTAAAACAAATGCCTCTCTAATGTAAGATTTGTCTGGGTGTTGCAGATTTCCCAGAATTTGCATTTCAAGCACTTGAGGTCTTCCCTTGATTCAGCCTGTACAACAATACGATGTGTTTTTCTCCTTCTCCTTCATATACTGCTGGTGGATACATAAATGAACATTCTCTTTCACTGGCCTCTGACCCAGCTAAGTTTAGCAAAATGAATGCCATGGTGCATGCATCTTTGTCAGAATAAGCTGCTTGTTTAACAATATCATACTCTTGCTCAAATATCCTACAATTCTCTGCAATATTCTGATCAAATACAAGTGGATTTGGAATGCAAAATGCCTTTGCCATATTAAAACATACCAGTGAAGACTCGAACACACACCTATACAAATGCCAGAAATTTATGCCAGCACTTATAACTATGCCCAGTAGCACAACAAGCCTCTGAATAACTGAACTTTGTGAAATAAGTCTACTGGGCACAAGAATACTCTTGAAATCATTGTACTGTAAGAAATCACCTCTTATCAGTGTAAGAAACATTTCAAAATAACTGCACTGTGTGAATAAACTGGGCAGAAGACATTCAGAGTAAAAAACATTTCAAAGTAATTGCACTTTGTCAATAAACAGTACACAACACACTGAAACTTTCCCAAAATGCCTCTGCTTTGCTAAATAACTCTGTGCAGTGCAAGAAACACTCTGTAATAGTGGCACTCTGCGAATATACACACCCAGCACAAGAACTTTTCAAAACGGCTGTATTCTGATTGCACTTTACGAAATAGTTGCACTTTGCCACAATAAACTCTTCAGAATAAATGTACAATCATAAACACACTGTAAGCACTTTTACACACTTTGAGATACTTTGAGTAATTATTGTTATGCCCTGAATAGCTTAAATCAATGCAAAACAGTAGTTTATGCCAAAACACAGTATCTTGCAAAACAACATGCAGTTGCCTTGCTTTATTTATGCGTAATGTGCCTTTTTTGCCCTTTATTATATTTGTTTTGCTTTTTTAATCTGTTTTCATGCCCATTGTAGTTTTCTTGTGCTCATTTTACTCTAAGCATGCTTGTTTTACTTTAAACATGCTTGTTTTGTAATTCTGAGGTAATTCCAACCCTCTTATGTGCTTTTCTGATAATCGTTTTATCAAATATCGTAATTTTAAACTTTTCTTTTAATTAATAAACAAATTAATTAATAAACATTTTGTGCCACTCGCTTGCTTAATAATGGATTTTGTACCCTTGTAATGCTTTGTTTCATCTTTTTAATAAATAAATTGTTCAGGCAAGTTTTCATTACCTTTAGTTCATTTCTGGCCCTTTTTTGTACTCAATTCACTTAAAAAGCAGTCTCTGGAATCCCGGTTCTGACACCATGTCACTTGTCTGGTCAGGATAAAATAGAAGAACATCTGTGGGTTCCGTTCAAGAAGCTTTATTATGTATAAACACATCAGGATTGAGGCTTAATAACTTTAACTTACTGTAGAAACTTATAAACAAACTAGCTGTCACACTCATACATGCTCACTCTCTGGTTGCACTCTAAAAATGGCACTGAAGCTAGCACGTGCTTGCATGTGCTGTCCTTGAAATGCTTATTAAAATTATAACACACACAGTATTCTAAACAAAACTTATAAGTCTTTCAGCAGTACTGTCAGTATACTTCACCAGGGATGTTAAAAATTACACTGTACTTTCTCTGAATAGAGAAAGACTGACCTTACTTTTTTTCTCTTACATTCTTGTCCCCTTGCAGTCACTACATTATGAGTTCAGTACTACTGTATAAACATTTTTAGATATATGCTAGCATACTGTTAGTACTCTGCTACTATTCTTAGATGCATTGGTTAAGCACAGCAGTTGTTTATACTAGTTTTCTTATGAAGTGATCAGTGCCAAAGATGATCAAAGTGATCAATGGACTCTGGGCAGGGAACAACTAGTATCTCATTTGAGACATGAAACATACATGTACTTAAATCATGACAAAAACAAAATACATGCTTATGTTTTGTCTAGTGCTCAGCAGTCAAAACTATTTCCTTGCAGGGAAATAAAGTTAATGACAGAAAGTTGTGAGATAAATCACATACATAGTATTGACTAGTTATTGTAGTGCAGCCACAAAGGGAGTGATACCTTTAATACACAAAAGTCTACAGTGGTTTTTGGTTGCAAGAGAGATATGAGTGATATGTTAGGAAGAGGGAATTCATGTCCAGGTAATAACAGTAAATGTCAGAGTTGTCTAGGCCATTTCTATGGCCTTCCTACTGATTGGTGTTCAGAGTGGAAGCATCTGCACAAACCATTATGACACTGGGAGAATAGCATTGTTTCCTTATCACTGGCTAAGACTTTACTGTTGCTGCCATTGGCCATATCAGTGATCAAATTCCCCAGGGCAGGGTTGGATCACTGCATTGCACGCAAGAATGGAATGGTCTACTTCTTGGTCTTAATGCCTGGGATATGTGGAGTGTTAATCACCCAGCAAAAAATTATTACTCTTTTAAGCCTCCATACCCTGAGCAGCTAGGAGACTGGACATTTTTTATCAGCTCCAGACAAGCACTGTAGACATGCTCCCCAATCCACTCTCTTACCATAGTTATATGACTGTTAAGCTATCAAAACCTAAATAACCCAAGTCTTTTCGGCAATTGAAACTGCTCCCACTTTTATTAAATAGAACGTTAGATAGATCTAGTTAGACAGCATTACACTGCAATAGTGGGTGAACAGTGACACCAGTTTGCAGAATGTTTGGAATGTAAGATACATTGAACTGCCTACTGATTAAAAACACAGTATAAGAAATGGAACATGACCAAGATAAGGGGAATGGAAGCACAAATTAAACAAATGGTATGTAAAGGGCAACTGTTCAGCCAAGGGTTTATTACAGCAACACTAACTTAAACACAATTGGAAATCATTACAATTTTCTAACTTACAGAAAAGTGTGGAGTGAATGTGATCTGTTTATTGAGTGAGAAATAATAATTATCCGAAATTTCTTGCACAAAAAACAAATGACTAAGAAAGAAGTACTGATTACAGCATTAAGGGGCTCCATAGGTGATAGTGTATATAACCCATGCAAAATGTACTCTATACGCATAAATATGAAACTCTATATACATTAGTTGATGATATTCAGAAGGCAGGGACTGTTGACCTTTTCAATAAAATATAAATACCAGGTAAAAAAAACAGATGAAGACAGCAAATTGAACCAGCCAATTATCAAATGCAAAGTTACTGACACCATCAAGGCACGGCTGTCAGGAAAGGCTCAAGGACCCAATAGGACCCTCATTGTTTATTATAAGAAATTCTAGTTTTTTCATAATTTCCACATTGTGTACTTCATGCAGAATAATACAGAGAATGACAGATTACTAGTGCCACATAAAACTGCAGCAGTAATACTTTTTCCCAAAGAGTGTAGAGAGCTGCACAATTCTTCCAATTATTCGTCCATATCATTGATTCAGCCTGAAGTAAAATGTATGCAAATTCTTGCTGCTAGACTCAGAGCCCTGCTATTTATATTCATTCATCTTTCCTATTAAGTTTTATGTGTAGCAAAGACTTGTAGGCCATATCTTCTCAGGGTACAGCTTAATATGCTGGAATGGAGTAAAGGGGGTTCATTCTTTATGTCTACCCTATGACTTGTTCTACAAAAAGTCATTTGATACACTAGCATTGGTATTTTTCATGACCAGTGCAGAGGCAAATGGATTAATGTTTATTTCTTTGCAATGTGTCAACTCTTCTGTACTAACCTGCAAACCAATGTGATTACAAATGTAACCCCATTACTTTTCTTTAATACGTAAAGCTTGGCATGGTAAGCAGGCTTACCCTTCCCACTTACTTTCTTCCTTGCAATAAAATATGAGAAAAGTAAGCAATGACGTCATGGTAGCACATTCTATCATGTTATACTTCACAAATGATACTGTACTATATGTGTGGTGCCCATAAGTGAAACTGGGGTACATTTTATTCCTATTGAAGTGCTTTGGTGGTATCTCTGGCTTTTGTCTTAATGATAAGAATACCCATAACTTGTTTTGTAAGTAAGGCTTGTGGGAAGAAACGAATATGACATCCAAAAGTTTGAAAATATCAGTTATGTGGAAATACTCATTATTATATCATTCACAGAAATAACCAAGTTACATATAGAAAAAATTAATCTGAAATCTTTTCCACACCTAGCAGCTGGAACCACCTTCCCTTTCAATTTTTAGTAGCATTTAATCCTATCAGAATTTGTCTGCCCAAATTGTTGCTTTAAGTCAGACATCTTAATTACCTACTGTAGCTATTTTAGACGTGTCTATCAAAGTGCAGAAGATGGCGGCAAATTGCCTTACATCCTCAGTTCTGACAGGGGCCTTAATTTACTTGATTTTAAAGTATATCTACAAATAGCATCTTCTGTATGAGTCTTGCAGACATATGCTCTTTCACAAGCAGTATTGTTACTGACTGAAAAGATGGTCATCAGATGGAATCTGGATAGGGCTGAGGAATATTTGTGGAAAATATTCCTTGCTGCAGAGCTGCATGGTACCAGGAATGAAATATTGTCTTTTAAACATGTTTATATAGATAGTTAAACTTTTAGGTGGTCAGAATGGCTTAATAAACATGATACATTATGGCATAATATATTAAGAAAATCAGAAGACCCCCCCCCCCATTTGCTGAAGGTTTAAACGCTAGTTAGGCTATGACTTCTAATTTCACAGAATGTTTACAACTTTTCTATATCCCAACTAGATTTCAGTACTAATTTCTCACCTGAAACAAAACAGTCATAAAAACCTATGTTTATGTATCATTACCCTGGGTATCCCTCCAGGTTTAAATATCCCTATCCTGATAGACATCCTTAACTGGATATCGAATTCCATATCCTATGAACCTACAATCCTTCTTGATGATGTCAACAGTGACTGTTACCACCTTTCAACAAACTGTTTCTCAAATATCATCAACCTGTGTGGATTTACACAACTTATAACTTCCCATAATTACCCCAACAAAACCACAGATTTTGCCTCCTGTCTAGACAGGATCTTAATTTCAAATCCTGAACAATTCAACGCTCCCAGAACCCTGACAGACTCACTCAGTAACAACTATCCTATCTATATCCACAGATAAATAAGCAACATCTCCAAAGATCATCTTCTTAATGCCATAAGCTTACCAGCTTTAATCCTGGTGTTTTCAACAATGTTCTTCAGTCCCTTCACTGGGCCTGTCTTTTCACCTTACCTCTTGATGAGGCTATACTTAAATTTAATTTACTATTTTTCAATACTCTAAATAGCCATATCCCCATCATTAAAAAAATGTGTTAATTCCACCCAAGCTGTCTGGCTTTCTCATATTAGTAGCACACTAATGAACAAGAGAGACAAAACTTGGAGAAAATGGCAAACAGCCAAACCTCCTACCTGCCTACAAATTTATAAGCATATCTATAACCTTTCTAAAACTCAAGCCACTGCTGATAAAAAAAAACAGTATTACTTAGATCTACAAATAAACAAAAAAAAATAAATAAATAAAATAATAAGCAGTCTTACACACTGGAACTCCTACTATCCCAACCCCTGCCCCAGTAACTCTGCCATTGAATAACAAAACAACGTTGGAAAAGAGCCACCAATAAACAAAATGAACAAAATTGGCTCTTTGGTAGTTTCACACCATAAGCTTCATGCTCCTAGAAAAGCACATATTCTGTATAAAAAAAGACATCCAAGCAAATAAAACGACAAATAGAACTTTAATAAATACAGGTTAAGCACTTTCATCCCTACCACAAACTTGGGACTTCATCAGAACAGTGTCATACCCAGAATCACTTACTTAAATACTTAAACATTACTTAATCAGCTATTAAGTAAAGCAATTTAAGATGGCAATTAAAATGAATCTTTACGGACAGAAAAATATTATTTTGTACCCGTATCAAATACAAACTTAGATATACATACAAAACACACACATATATATATATATATATATATATATATATATATATATATATATATATATATATATATATATATATATATATATATATATATATATATATATATATATATATATATATAAAAACACGTTTTTGTTGTTTGTCTTTCGGCTTTTTCCTGGTAAGGGGTCGCCACAGCGGAAATCCGGTCTGCTAATGACTGGCAGTAGATTTTTACAAAATGCCGAGGTGCCAGCTCAACGCCAACCTTCAAGGAAGGCATGCCCATTTACGCCCGCATGTCTTTGGAACACTAACCAACCATGGGGAGGACATGCAGACTCCACACAGAAGGCACTCCCAGGCCAAGCCAAGAATCGAACGGGAGAACCTCTTGCTGTGAGGTAGCAATGCTACCGCCGTACCACCGCAGAAACCATATATATAAACACATATTACATAAAAATGTATTATGTAGCAAGTTATGCAAGATAAAAATTCCAACTAAATAATGCAGCTAAAAAATGCAGTTAAATAACTTAAAAATTCAAAGCCCTCTTCTTTAAAACAGCTGAAATAGAAACCAAGTCATTAATACCCAGTGGTAAGTGGGTTTTAAATTAATTATCCAGTAAAATGCCTTAAGTTCAAGAAAAAGTTCCCACCACCCTCCTCTTGAATTCAAAAGTACCAATTATAAAATACCAAATCTAAACTTGGTAAAACCTGGACATTGTAAAGAATGCTTGAATAGAGAGTTATTGATGTTCTTTTTAGAAATTGCATACAAATGCTCGTAAATCCTAGTTTTAAGTCTCCTTTCTGTTTTACCTACATAATAACTACCACATTGGTCACAAACAGCAATATAAACTAGTCCTTTAGTATTACAGTTGCCTTTAGTCATTTTAACTGTACAACCTACATCTTTTAAAACCATACTATCCTTGTCTAAAATGTATGGACATTGTCTACAAGTCCAACATTTTGTTGTCTCCTTGGCAACTTGATGTTCTCAAATAAAGTTCTTTCCGGTCTTATACACAAAATGAGGTTGAACTCCTAAGGTCTTCAGTGCATTGGGATTACTTTAAAAAATTGACCAATTTCTCAAAATAATGTTTCTAATCTCACTCTCCCTTTGACCATACGGAATAAGCATGTTGTTGGTATGATCGGGGCATCTGTTGTTGTTGGTGTATGAGTCCCAGTACTCAATATCACATAAAAATGGTTTAAATTTCGCTCCCCATCCCATTAATATTTCCACTTTTATGTTACTAAGCAAATCAATAGGATAGCCCCTATCTAAAAACACATTAGTAATTTTCTCCATCTCCATATTCAAAGTGGTGAGATCTGAACACATTTGTGCCGCTCTAACCAATTGCCCTTTAAAAATATTCATTTTGGTGTGCTTAGGATGAAAGCTCTTAAAATCGAAGTAGTTGTTAGAAAAAGTGGGTTTCCTAAATATTTTTGAACCAAAGGACTGGTTACTGTAATCTTTATATATTGTGACATCGAAATAATCAATAGAATGTTCAGAAGTAGTTGTGATAAATTTAAAAAATGGACACAAACTATTCAAATAATCCACAAATAATAGGGGTTGGTTAGACGATCCTCTCCATAAAACAAAAATATCATCCAGGTATCTAAAAATAACATAGCCATTGTGAAGAGAATTTTGAAATGAGGACATATTTAAGCTCCCAAGAATATAAGAGCATATTAGCGTACAAGGGGGCACAATTTGCCCCCATTACCACACCATGGATTTGTTTATAAAACACATCCTCGAACATAAAATAATTATTTTTAAGTAAAAATTCCATGACTAACATAATACAATTAATTAATGTATCACTAAAAGCTGTAAGATTCCTGATAGCATTATAAAAAGTCCAAGACCCTCCTCATGGGGTATAGATGTAAATAAATCAATTACATCGATAGTTGAAAAACCACAACCTTCAGAAAACCAATCTTTATTGATTTTAGTTAAAAAGTGAGTCCTTCAAGAGGTATGTAATAGGGTCGAAACCATTCTTCAATAATCTATTAATAAAAAAACTGAGGGGGTGGGTGGGACTACCACTGGCTGAGATAATCCTAAAAGGTGGGTCATAAATATTCTTGTGTACCTTTGGTATCCCAAAGACCACCGAGATCAATGGATGGTCAGCTTTTAAAAAGTCGTAAAACTCTTCAGAAATGGCACCCTGAAAAAGTGTGTCTTCAGTCAATAAATGAATCTTTTTATAGGCTATAAAAACTTCATTTTTAGGGGAAATAAGATATTTCGTACTATCTGAAAAAACCTTGGTCAAAGAGTTAACATAATCAGTCTTGCATCAATTTGTGCTCATTCTTAGGCAAGTTAAACCTGTTTTTCTTATTGGTATAAAAACTGGGATTTGTAAAAGTAGAATAGATATCTGCAGCACACACATTCTCAAAGGCCTGAATAAGTGGGTGTAAAGGGAGGTTGAATCAACTCTTCCTCTTGAATAATAAGGTTCCCATCCCTGGTGTCTCCTGATCCTGGAACATAAGCTGTAAATTAAGTTTTCATGTAAATAGTTTTAATTTAGTAATAGTATCCACCAAACCTATTATAAAGGAGGGAACAAATTTAAAACCTTTGTTAAACAGGGTGAAGAATGTTTCATTCAGTTGCAAATGTTCATAGGTTCATAGGTAGGTACTAGGCTATCGGTCTGAGGGCATACATAAGCCTAGACAACAAGATTTCCTGGCTTATGCCACCCAAGAAAGTTATTTTCCTGTGCCACTGTCAAGCAGTGATCCCCAGGGTATATTTCCTATTTCCCATCCACTCATCAAGATTTTTCTTGAAGAGTGCTAATGAAGAACTTTGCTTGACATAGATGGGTAGCCTGTTCCAGAGTATGGGAAGTCTCTGGGACAGGAATCTATCCCTCCAGCATGTCCTGTTTATTGTGGTGACAAGGTTTAGGTCCCTAGACCATGTGGCTCAGAGGGATTGGGATTTCTTTAGGTGTAGCATGTCCAACAGCTCTGGGTTTGACATAGCTTTATATGTTAGGCAGTGATCACCTCGGAGTAGGCAATATGCTATGAAGTAAAGCTAGAGTTTTTTGAGACGGTCAGTGTAGGGCATCTGTTTGAGGCCAGTAATCCTCTTTGTGATGTACTTCTGTGGCCTTTCCAGCTGCTGCAGATGTCTTGTGAGGTACATTCCAGAAGGGGCATTGTACTCTATAATGGCTCTAATGAGTGTCGAGTAGAGGGGAACAATGACCTCTTTCTTCCTGAATGAGAACTGTTTTATGATGAGGTGTGCCATGTAGAAGGACTTCCTGACTACTGTGGTGATGTGACTATCAAAGGACAGACTTCTGTCCACCTGGGTCCCAAGGTCTCATCACACATTCGGTGTTAAGTAGACTGCTGTCTATGTAGTAGTTCATGGGTACAGAGTTTTTACCAAAGGGGATGACAATGCACTTTTTGGCATTGAGCTTGAGGCCATGGCTCTGACACCAGGAGTCTGTCTCAGTGAGGCCCTTCTGTAGAATTTCCACATCATTTGGGAACTCAACTATGGTTCCTAGTTTGCAGTCATCTGCGAACTTTGTTAGCCAGAGGCCTTCTGTGTTAGCCTGTACTTTAGAGAAGTAGATACCAAACAGGAGAGGTTCCAGGACTGAACCCTGTGGTACTCCACTTGTCACTGGTTTGAGGTCAGATTTGGAGTGTGCAACTTTTACAGTGTGGGTTCTGTCAGTGAGCCAGTTGGCAACCCATCTTGTGAAGTAGGGATTTATACCTAGTGAGTTTAGCTATAATTCCAGAATGGGGGATGGTGTCGAAAGCCTTTGCGAGGTCAAGATAGGCTGTGTGAACCACCTTACCCTCATCTACGGCTTTGGTGACTGCCTCAAAGAAGTCAATCAGGTTCAGGAGGCATGATCTGCCTTTCACAAACCCAAACTGGGTGGAATCCAGAGTTTGGAGGTTACCAATGTCTTTATTTATGAGTTCCATGATAATATGTTCCATGGCCTTGCAGACCAGGCTCATCAGGCTAATAGGGTGATAGCTCCCAGGATCAGTGACGGCTCCCCCTTTGTGGAGTGGGATAACTGTTGCTGTACACCATTCAGTGGGCATAAAGCCTGATGTGAGGCTATGATTGAACATGGTGCTTAGGTGGGGAAATTAGTGTAAAATGCAGCCTGGGATGTTGTCCAGTCCCATGGATGCTGTGTTTTTGGCTTTATAGAGTGCAGCTTTTACCTGTGTAGTTGTGATTAGACAGACTCTGCATTCTTCCTGTATATATATTGGCCCTTTAGGGGGTGGGGGGGTAAAGTTAGCACTGAACCTATCTGCCAGGATGTTGAAAATATCAGTTGGTTCTGTAATTTTTGTGCCGTTGTGCTGTAACTCAGAGCAGATATGGGTGTTACCATTGAGATTCTTGACATAGCTATAGAATGCTTTGTGGTTGTCCTTAGAATCAGTGGTGAGTTTGTTTTCGTAGCTAGCTTTGGAGAATTTTATAAGGGATCTCAGCTTCTTACTGACACTGACCAGGGAGCTTCTCCACTCATTGGATTTTACTCTCTTTTGCAACAAGTTTTTCCTTCTATTGTACAGTTTGTTTATGGCAGGGGACCACCAGATTGGCTTCCTTTTTTTGGAAGATAGCATCTTGGTTCTGTTTGGGATAGCATGATCCATGCACTCATGTAAGTGCTTATAGAGTGCATTTGTGTAGGATTCAGCAGTCGTAACTGTATTGTCCATCTGCATGGATGTCATGAAGTTCACCACTTCTGTCTTAAGAAGCATTAAGTTGGCTTTGGAGAAATTTTTTACCATGATTTCCTTAATGGGGGGGGGAGCGGGATGTGGATATCAAGGGTGATTAGCTTATGGTCGGATCGGACCAACGAGGAGTTGACTTCAGGTGTGGAACACCAGTCACTCATGTTGGTAATCACTAGATCTAGGATATTGTTGCCGCTGGTGGGGGTGTGGATAAGTTGATCCAGGGCATTGGAGTTTATGAATTCCAGAAAGCATTGTGTGAAGGAGTTGGTACACGAGTAGTTTTCCCAGTTAATGGTGGGGTAGTTAAAATCGCCCATTATTAGAGTGTTTGGTTGAACCCCAATATTTTCCAGTACATCAAGAAAAGAGGAATGGGAATCTTGGGGCATGGTGGGGGATCTGTAGCAAGCTACAATTTGGATTGCAGTTTTGCCCAGAGTTAGTTGCACTTGGATAACCTCGGATACATTATGCTGAGCAACTAGCCTGGCGGTGTGGATATCCTTAATGAATATGGACACACCTCCACCTTTGGTGTTCTGGTCCAGGTTACATGGCCAAAAAGTTTGGCATGAGTTATAGCCTGGTAGTGCAGGGGTGCTCTCCTGAGCCTTGAACCAGGTCTCAGTCACTGCACAGATATCAATTTTCTCCATTTTAAGGAGTGCCTTGAGTGAGTGCATTTTGAGATTTAGACTTCTAGCATTGAGTAGCATTACCCTCAGTTTTTGCTTGCCTGTTCCTGTTACGGTGGTGAATTTGTCGTTTGAACCTTGCCTAAAAAAGGCACTATAGGGGCAGCAAGAGCCTTAGCCAGTATCTGGAATCCCAGGGGCGACAGGTGCAGGCCATCTCTGGCAAAGCATCGTGGTCTGTCAACCATGTCATCGCAAGCAGACAGATACTGGATCCCCTTAGAATGACACCAGAAGCTTAGCCAATTGTTGAAGTCAATCATTTTGTCCTTGTACTGCAGTATCATTCTGGGCAATGGCAGAATGCTACTCAGGGCTAGGGTCATAATTGCCTGGGCTACAAGATCAGAGAGCTTTTCCATGTCTCTTTTCATGTAGTCCAGGGAAGTACATCTCAGGTCGTTCACACCAACATGGACAATGACAGAGTCATATTTGTACTTGTTGTGGAGTGACCTGAGTGTGTGGGTTATGTGGCAGATCCTGGCACCCGACACCTTCTTCTTGTTTAGCCTGCTGAGTGGGACATCAGTGTGCCTGACTATAGAGTCACCTATGACTAGTGTGTTGGATACGTTGTTTTGCCTTATTGGCTGTGGTTGAGTGGCACACTGAGTCTGTGGGCTATGTGTCATTTGGGTTGTGTTGGGGGGTGGAAGTTGCTTGCGTTTCTGCTTTGGATGTCTTTGTTGCTTGGGCAGATTATTATTGAGAGCCTCCGCGAATGTTTTTGTGTTTCTATGTGTGGATTTTGGTGGTGTAGATTTAGTGAGACTATGTGATAAGTGTGGTGTGGTGCAAGTGTTTACCGTCTCCTCTTGAATGTCAAGT
Source organism: Protopterus annectens (assembly GCF_019279795.1). NCBI lineage: Eukaryota > Metazoa > Chordata > Ceratodontiformes > Protopteridae > Protopterus > Protopterus annectens. Next base: position 572,428,592 of record NC_056748.1, read on the forward strand.
TCGGTCTTGGTTGGAGAGAGCTTTACCTCCAGTTTGGCTAGATAAGTGCATCTCTCACAGGTTGTGGTGTTGGGTGGTAGGAGTAGAGGGTTGTCTGTGTACATGAGGCAATTTCTACATTGCCCCAAGATGCCCAGATTCATCAGATAGACAGGGGAGAACACTGAGAGCTGACCCTTGGACATGCCTGAATAAAAAACTATTTTCCTCTAGACAAGTGAAGAAAGTGAGTACAAGAGCTGTTTTTCTCTAAGCAGGTGAGAAAAGTAAGTGCAAAAACTGTTTTTCTCTAGGTAATGAGGAAGGTTTAGTGCTATAGTAATTAGTAGCTTATTTAGTGCTTACAACAAATTCTGAACTAGTGCTGAGCATGAATAAGCAAATTCAAGTGCTAAAACTAAGAATCTTTATCTGCACTAGACTAGTTACAGGAAAGAAACAAGTGCAAATGCAGGCTTTCAAATCAGAAAGTTGAGAGAGATGGAAAAGATTGCCCAGACGGCCAATAAATACAATTTCTGGGCCAGAAGCACTCCTTATGTGATAGACAGGTTACCTAGTGCTTACCACTCCCACTGACAAGCTAGAAGGCTTCCCTCCAACACAGAAAGACTTGGGGGGGGGGGGGGCACTGAAGCTTACATACAGTCCTAGATACAGCAAATCTGTATCTGGACTACACTAGTTACAGGAAAGGTAGGAAACAGGCTTACAGTTTTTTTTTTTTTTTTTTTACAGAAAACTAGCTAAAACAGCAGTAAAAACAATTCAAATGCAGAGATGCAGAGCAAGCTAGCACACTTGATTATGTCACAATATTAGATCAAACACAGTTTAAAAAAATGTAATTAAAATAAAAATGACTAAAGACAGGTGCAGAAGGAGTGTATTAGGTAGAATGTGGTAAAGAGATGGGAGTGTCCCAGATCAAATCTACAGTGGGGCGGGCAACTGCAAAAGCCACCAAATTTAAACAACAAACCAGAGATAGGAAGGGTGGGTGGGACAAAACACTTTCAGCAGAAATCTGAAAAACTATACCGTGAATCAAAAATAACAGTGCACAACTCTGAATAAAATTATTCCAGCAACAATTTACAGTACACAGTTCTGAAGAACCAAAACAATATACTTATCTCTGTATATTTCCAGATAGTTTGAAAACAGCTCTGTTAGACACAGGTTCCAGCAATGAAATGCAGGCTGTTAACTAACAGGGTCTATTATTATGCAAGTACTCCTTCAGATAGTCAGATGACACAAGCTGTAAAAGCCAGTTATACCAAATTAAGACACAGCAGAAAATAGGGAGAGGTGGAACAGCAGAGATCCATAGTACCAGAATACAAAAGTGACCACCACTTTCAACCCATCTTGCTGTTTTAAAAATAGTAACTTTTAAACAGGTAAAACTTAAGTTACCTACTTTCACATCTAACTTGTCTAGTGCACACTGCAGTGTGCATTTTTTTTATCTTACCTTTAAGCATCCCTGTAACTAGCACTTTCTCTAATACCTGCTGGAAAGCACTAGGAAGCCTTAAACTGATACAAGCACTCAACTCTCCTTGTTAATAAGGAGCTTATAATTGCAAAGTACCTTGCTAAGGTAAGGGAAAATAGCTTCCTGTACTTTACAAAAAAAAAAAAAAAGCACCAAACCAGGCATGTCCAAGGGTCAGCTTCCGGTGATTTCTCCTGTCCACCTGGTGAATCTTGGCATACTGGGGCAATGCAGCAATTGCCTCATGTACACAGACAACCCTCTCCTCCTACCAGCCAACACTACAACCTGTGAGAGATGCACTTACATATCCAAAATGGAAGCAAAGCTCTCTCCACCCAAGATTGTGCTAGACAGTCAAGAGGAGAAGGTTAACACCCACACTACACCTCAAGCAACATATAGCCCTTCTAAACCCACACCACCAACACCCACATATAGCAACACTAAATCCACATATGCAGAGGCACTTAACTGTAACCTGCCCAAGCACCAAGGACCTCTGAAGCTGAAACGCAAACAAACACCAATCACAACCAAAGTGTCACATAGTTCACAACACCAGTGTGCTACCCAGCAACAGCCCCTAAGGCAAGACAATGTACCTAACACTTTAGTCATAGGTGACTCTATAGTCCGGCACACTGATGTCCCTCTCACCAGGTTGAACAAGGAGAAAATGACAGTCAGCTGCCTGTCGGGTGCCAGGATCCGCCACATAATGCATGCACTCAAGTCACTCCACAACAAGTACAGATATGACTCTGTCATTGTCCATATTGGAGTGAATGACTTGAGACATACCTCCCGGACTACATGAAAAAGAGACATGGAAGAGCTCTCGGATCATGTGGCCCAGGCAGGTATGACCCTAGCCCTGAGTAGCATCCTGCCTTCGCCCAGAATTATACCACAATACAAGGACAAAATGATTGACTTCAACAATTGGCTAAGCTTCTGGTATCATTCAAAGGGGATCCAGTATCCGTCTGCCTGGGACGACATGATTGACAGACCACGATGCTTTGCCAGAGATGGTCTGCACCTGTCGCCCCTGGGATTCAGGTTACTGGCTAAGGCTCTTGCCACCCCTATAGTGCCTTTTTTAGGCAAAGTTCAAAGGACAAAACCACCACCGTAACAGGTACAAGCACGCAAAATCTGAAGGTAATGCTACTCAATGCTAGAAGTCTAAACCTCAAAATGCACTCTCTCAAGGCACTCCTAAAAATTGAGAACATCGATATCTGTGCAGTAACTGAGACCTGGTTCAAGGCTCCAGAGAGCACCCTTGCAATACCAGGCTACAACTCTTACCACACTTTTCGGCCACCAAACCAGGACCGAAACACTAAAGGTGGAGGAGTGTCAATATTCACCAAGGATATTCACACCACTAGGCTAGTTGCCCAACACAATGCATCTGAAATTCTCCAGGTGCAACTAACACTAGGTAAGACTGCAATCCAAATTGTAGCTTGCTACAGATCCCCCACTATACCCCAAGATTCTCACTACACCTTTCTAAATATACTGGAAAATATTAAGATAGAACCAAACACCCTAATACTGGGTGATATTAACTACCCTGCCATTAACTGGGAAAACTACTCATGTACCAACACCTTTGCCCAACGGTTCTTGGAATTCATAAATTCCAATGCCCTGGATCAACTAATCCATACTCCCACCAGGGGCTCCAATATCCTAGACCTGGTCATTACCAACATGGGAAATTGATGCTCCACACCTATGGTCACCCCTCGTTAGTCAGGTCTGACCATAAGCTAATCACCCTTAACATCCACATCCCACCCCCTCCCCCCAGTAAGGAAACCTCCATAAAAAACTTCTCCAAAGCCAACTTCATGCTACTCAAGTCAGAAGTGACAAACTTCATGACACCCATGCAGACGGGAACTGAAAGTTCAACTGCTGAATCCTACATTAAGGCACTGTACGAGCACATCCACTCATGCATGAATCGTGCCATCCCAAATAGAACCAAGATGCTCTCATCCAAAAAAGGAAGCCAATCTGGTGGTCCCCTGCCATAAACAAACTTTACAACAAAAGGAAGAAACTGTTGCAGAAAATAGGAAAATCCCAGGATGCAAAAAACTCCCTTACCAGCCTCAGAAAGAAACTGAGATCCCTCATAAAATCCTCCAAAGCTAGTTACGAAAATAAAATTGCCAAAGATTCCAAAGACAACCACAAGGCATTCTATAACTATGTCAAGAATCTAAATGACAATGCTCAGATCTGCTCTGAGCTAAAACAGAATGGCATTAAATATACTGATTGCCAATATCCTGGCAGATCGATTCAGTGCCAACTTCACCCCCCTCTCACCCCTAAATGGCCCATCTCAATACCGGAAGATTGCCAAATTCCAGTAATAACGGCCACACAGGTACAAAACGCACTCTCTAAAGCTAAGAATACAGCATCCATGGGACCAGATGACATCCCAGGCTGTGTACTACATGAACTACAATATGAACTGGCACCTCACCTAAGTGTCATGTTTAATCATAGCCTCATCTCAGGTTTCATGCCCACTAAGTGGCACAGAGCTACAGTTATCCCACTCCATAAGGGGGGATCCACCTTGGATCCCGGAAACTACCGTCCCATCAGTCTGACAAGCCTTATCGGCAAGACCATGGAGTGTATTATCATGGAACTTATAAACAAAGACATTGGCAACCTTCAAACACTGGACCCCACCCAGTTTGGGTTCGTGAAGGGCAGATCGTGTCTCCTGAACCTGATTGACTTCTTCAAATCAGTCTCCAGAGCCATGGACAAGGGTAAGGTGGTCCACACAGCCTATCTAGACCTTTCCAAGGCCTTTGACACCATCCCCCACTCTGGAATCATAGATAAACTTACTAAGCTGGGCATTAATCCCTACATCACCCAATGGGTTGCTAACTGGCTTACTGATAGAACCCACACTGTAAAAGTAGCCAGCTCCAAATCCATCTCCAGACAAGTGACAAGTGGAGTACCTCAGGGTTCAGTCCTGGGACCGCTCTTGTTTGGCATCTACTTCTCTGAAGTACAGGCCAACACTAAGGGACTCTAGCTAACAAAGTTTGCAGATGACTGCAAACTGGGAGCCATTATTGAATCACCAAATGATGTGGATACTCTACAAAAGGGCCTTACAGAAACAGATGCTTGGTGCCAGAGCCATGGGCTCAAGCTCAATGCCAAGAAATGTATAGTTATCCCCTTTGGGAAAAAACATGTATCCGTGAATTACCATATAGGTGGCAGTACACTAAACACTGAAAGTGTGATAAGAGACTTAGGGACACAGGTGGACAGTGGTCTCACCTTCGATAACCACATCGCCACAACAGTCAGGAAATTGTTCTATGTGACACACCTCATCACTAAGGGCTTTTCATCCAGAAAAAAGGAGGTCATTGTCCCACTGTACTCATCCCTCATTAGACCCATTATAGAATACAATGCCCCATTTGGTATGTACCTCTCAAGACATCTGCAACAACTGGAAAGGTCGCAGAAATACCTCACTAAAAGAATCACAGGCCTAAAGCAGATGCCCTACGCTGACCACCTTAAAAAACTCCAGCTATACTCTGTCGCATATCGTCTACTCAGAGGCGATCTCTGCTTAACATACAAGGCCATGTCAAACCCAGAGCTGTTGGACATGTACACTTAAAGAAATCCCAATCCCTCAGAGCCACATGCTCCAGGGATCTAAACCTTGTCATCACAATAAACAAAACAAGCTGGAGGGATAGGTTCCTGACCCAGAGACTCCCCAGACTCTGGAATAGATTGCCCATACATGTCAAGCAGAGTGCCTCTTTGGCCCTCTTCAAAAGGAACCTTGACGATTGGATGGGAAAAAGGAAATTTACCCCGGGAATCACGTCAGTCGCCCTGTTAGACAGGAGTCCAGGGAAGTAAATAGTGTGGGAAGAAATAGCCAGGGAATTGTTATGGCTAGGCTTGTATAGGCCCTAGGGCTGATAGCCTAGTACCAACCTATGAACCTATGAATCTGAAAACTATACAGTGAATCAAAAATAACAGTGCACAACTCTGAATAAAATTAGTCCAGCAACAATTTACAGTACACAATTCTGAAGAACCAAAAAAATATACTTAGTTCTGTATATTTCCAGATAGTTTGAAAACAGCTCTGTTAGACACAGGCTCCAGCAACGATATGTGTATAAATAAATATGTTAAAACCATTAAATGAATTAAATTTACCATCATGTGTACTTATAATCCTAGTGTTTTGACTCAGGGGTGTAATGTCATTGCATTTTACTTCCTCCACATTCTCCCCTCCCCCTGCCTCTCGTGAAATTGGTTCTGGTCTAAAAAAAGTTTTGCCTATTTTTATTCTTATTTTCCAGGCATTCAGACCTTCTTAGTGGGGGAAATGATTATTATAATATGTGTTATCTTGTTCCACATATTCATCCTGAAAATATGTTTCAAAGTCATTCTGTGGGTCAGGGTGTCTGTTCTCATACCTCACAGCTCCTCTAACACTGTTGTTATTAATTGTACTTTGTTCTATATCTACTATGTAGGATTTAGGGATGGGGTTCATTTTCTGGGCCTTATATCCCTGATTATCCTTCTGTAACTTCTTGTGTTTCTAGCTTAAATTCAAATTAGCATTTTTTTCTACCTTATTAAAAATGCCATCATATCGTTCAGTGTTAAATTCAAGCAATAAATCTGTTACAATTTCATCATTCAGTCTTTCTAGTTCACTAAACAAAGCATTAATATGTTTTTCATTACATTTAATAATAAAACACATTAAATCAAAGCCAAAACCATCAAACAGTTTAAAAAGTTCTTCCATCTCAATATCTGCAGAAGTTAATCCATTCGGATATTTATACAGTATGAGGCCTTTAGGTACATGTTGATTGCTAAGACTTTCCTTTAAAAACAAATTATCACATTGTAAGTTATGTGCCTTTGATAATTTAGTTTCAAGTTCAAATAGCTTTTTGTCAAATGTCTTAGGTGTTTCCTGAACCATAGTACTCAAGTCATGTCTTGAAAAGGTAATATCCTTCTTAATCCAGTTTTTAAAGTTGAAACCATTTCTCTCCTGGCTGTGTGTGTTCTTAGGCTTAGATATAAGTTCCTGTTGTTGTAAATGCACAGGAATGTCCATTCCCAATTGGTTTGGTTCTGTAAAGTTACCCAGATTGGCTAATCTTGACTGAAATGTCACTGCCTCTGTCCTTCTGGATGTCACAATGCATTGTGTTTTTTGTAGTTCACCAATTTTCCTATCAATGGAGGCAACTTGCTGGGACAACATCATCACTAATTGAGTGAGATCACCACCAGTTTCCAAAGACACTGATTCAGTATTCGAAAGGTTACTTCCAGTCACCATAATCCAGTAAAATAGTCCAACTAGATGAAGACACAAAACCAAATAGCAAAACAATGCTGGAAAAGAGCCACCAGTAAACAAAATGAACAAAACTGGCTCCATACTCCTGGAAAAGCATGTATTCTGTATTAAAAAAACAGGCATCCAAGCAAATAAAATGACAAACAGAACTTTAATAAATACAGGTTAAGCGTTTTGTCTCTACCACAAACTTGGGACTTCATCAGAACAATGTCATACCCAGCATCACTACTCATTAAGGTCAAACCTTGCTCACCTTCCACTGGCAACCTACATATAGAATGTCTAAAGCTTGCAGCTGCTTCCATTACTTATCCAGTCTCCATCTTGATCAATAGATCCATTCAAGAATCACATGCCCCATCTCGAGGGAAAAAAATTCTACACCATACCTTTTCACAAAGGTGATAACTCTTATGAAATAACAAACTTTGGGCCTATTGCTATCTTATCCCCCCTCTCTAAAATTCTAGAAAAGTATATACATCAGCAATTCTTACAATACCTTCTTCAAGAACATCTACTGAGCTCTACCCAACACAGTTTTCACCCATACTATAGTACAACATCTGTCCTGGTTGCCTTCTTAAATATCATCATCAAAGCTAGAGATAAAAATAACTTTGCCTCTTCCCTGTTGTTAGATCACTCCAAAGTCTTTGACATAGTATATCACTCCCAATTACTTTCTAAAATGTCTGCACTTAATCTGTCTAATACAACACTCAGATGGTTTACTAGCTACCTTTCTCACTGGCAAAATCTGTAACGCAGATATCTACATGTTCTTCTTTTCTCCCGGTTAATGCTGCTGTGTCCCAAGGCTCTATCCTTGAACCTCTTCTCTGTTGCATCTTTATTAGCAAGTTACATACATCTTCCAACAGACTTCCCTCACCCAATACTCAAAACTCCACCCTCATCTGCTTATCAAGCAGTCTTCCCCATTTGCACTCCATTACTCAAAATGCTTTCAGCTCCATTAAACATTGTCTCTGTAAAAACCAACTATTTCTAAATCCCAATAAAATCAAGCTATTAGTATTTCTCCACATATTTCTAGCACCTCTCAAAAACAGCTTTAAAATAACTTCCCTCAATCACATACATATACAAGTCCTATCTCATACCAACTTGCTAGGCTTCACAACTGATGATTAACTGAAATGTGGTCTTCATATACAAAATTGCGTAATAAAATACATCAAAAATCCAGCATGGCATACAGATCCCAAAAAATCCCCAGCAACTCCACCAGAGTTGTTCTAGCAAATGCATACCTTCTACCTTCTTTACCATATGTCTCACTAATTCTTACCAATATTCATAGGTTCATATTTTCATAGAAGGTTACTAGCCTAACGGTCCTAGAGCCCTTACAAGCCTAGCCATATTTATCTCAAGTTCCTTCAAATGTCAGTGATTATGTGAGTAAAGTTCACAGAGATAAGGTCCTATATTAGTTATTACTGACTTTCTCTGTCCATGAGGGGCATGGGTGCCACCCCAGGAGTGAATTTGCAGTGATTCATCCATTGATATTGGTTGCGTTTGAAGACATTCTGAGAGGGGCTTTGTTTCATATCAGTTAGAAGCTTGTTCCAGAGAAGTGACAGTCTCTGGGAGATGAATCTATCTCTCCAGCATGACCTGTTCATGTCAGAGGCTAGGTTCAGATCCCTTGAGCAAGTGACCCTTCTGCAGTTTGATTTATGAATGCATACCATTTCCATCAGGGATGGGTCAAAGTCTGCCATATAAGCTAGTCACAGGTCATCCCATAGCAACCTGTAGGAGACAGAATGCAGTGACAATGCTTTCAGTCTTTCCATATAAGACTTGTTTTATGTACCCTGCAATTTCTTGGAGAAAAACCTCTGTGGTCACTCCAATTGTTGTAGGTGTCTGTTGAGGCATATGCAAAAGGGAGAATTGTACTCAATTATTGATCTGATTAGGGCTGACGATAATGGAATTATAACATCCTGAGATCTAGATGTGATGTCTTTACTTATAAGAAGTGCCACATTGAAGGATTTCCTTACTACTGTGGACACGTGATGGTCAAAGTTCAGATTGCTATCAACCTGAGTACCCAGATCTCAAGTACCACTGAGTCTACACTTAGGGTGGTGCTGTCTATAATGTAATTAGCAGGGATGTCAGCTTTCCCAAAGGGAATAATAATGCATTTTTTTTGCATTTAGCTTTAATCCATGACTTTGGCACCAGTCATTTGTCTGTGTTAACCATGTCTGCAGTATATTAACATCATGGGGGTCTCAATGATTGCTCCCAATTTGCAATCATTAGTAAACTTGCTCAACCACAGGCTGTACATGTTTGTCTGGACTTCTGAGAAATAAATTCTGAAAAGTAAGGGGCCCAGTACAGAACCCGGTGGTACTCCACTGGTGATTGGTGTTTTGCTAGAAGGGATAGGTTCATAGGTTCATAGGTTCATACTAGGCTATCTGCCCTAGGGCATTTATAAGCCTAGCCAGAGTGTGTGTGGCTTTCACCACCCCTTAAGATGAGAATACTATACCCATTAATTTGCTGTGCCTCTGTCCAGCAGTGATACAGAGATGATTCCCGGGGTAAACCTACGATCTCCCATCCACTCGTCAAGATTTCTCTTGAACAGAGTCAGTGAGGGGCTCTGCCTCACATGGACTGGGATTCTGTTCCATAGTGTAGGGAGTCTCTGGGTGATGAATCTGTCCCTCCAGCACGTCCTATTTATATCCGTGTTGAGGTTTAAGTCTCTTGCTCGTGGCTCTGGTGGATTTGGATTTTTGAGGTGGAGCATGTCCATTAATTCCGGGTTGGACATGGCCTTGTATGTCAGGCACAGATCACCTCTGAGCAGACGGTATGCGACTGAATAGAGCTGGAGTTTCTTCAGTCGGGCATCGTATGACATATGTTTGAGCCCCTTTATCCTTTTGGTGAGGAACTTTTGGGGTCTTTCCAACTGCTGCAGGTGTCGGGTAAGGTATATTCAATGGGGCGTTGTACTCAATCATTGGTCTGATAAGTGAAGAGTACAGGGGTACAATGACCTCTCCTGATCTGGATGTGAATCCCTTCATGATCAGGTGGGCAATGTAGAAGGTCTTCCTAACCACTTTGGCAATGTGAGTGTCAAAAGAGAGGTTACTGTCAACTTGGGTCCCCAGGTCCCTGATAACTTCTTCCGTGTTTAATGGATTACCACCTATGTGGTAATTAGGGGTTACCTTGTTTTTCCCAAAGGGTATGACTATACATTTTTTGGCATTTAGCTTAAGGCCATGGCTCTGGCACCAGTTATCCATTTCTATGAGACCTTTCTGGAGGATGTTTGTGTCTGATGGAGTGTCAATTATGGTGCCCAGTTTGCAGTCATCTGCAAATTTTGTCAACCACAATCCCCCTATGTTTGCCTGCACTTCAGAAAAATAAATGACGAACAAGAGGGGGCCCAGGACTGAGCCCTGTGGGACACTGCTCGTGACCGGCTTAGAGTCTGACATGGCACCAGCAACTCTAACCCTGTGTGTTCTGTCCTTGAGACAGTTTGCAACCCATCTTGTGACATATGGGTTTACATCTAAGCTGGTGAGCTTTTCTATGATGCCCGAGTGGGGTATTGTGTCGAACGCTTTTGCTAGGTCAAGGTAGGCTGTGTGAACTGCCTTACCCTCATCAATGGCCTTAGTGACTGTTTCAAAAGTCGACCAAGTTCAAGAGGCAGGATCTGCCCTTGACAAAGCCAAATTGGGTAGGATCCAGTGTCTGTAGGTCCCCAATGTCTTTATTTATGAGTTCCATTATGATCCTCTCCATAGCTTTGCAGACAAGGCTCGTCAAGCTTATGGGGCGGTAATTTCCAGGGTCCGTAGAAGCACCGCCTTTGTGGAGTGGGACCACAGTTGCCGTCGCCATTCTTTGGGTACGTATCCTGTAGTAAGGCTAAGATTAAACAGCAGCCTTATGTGTGGGTTTAGTTCCTCATTGAGTTCGTGTAGCACACATCCGGGGACACCGTCCGGTCCCATTGATGCTGTGTTTTTGCTTTAGAGAGAGCAGCTCTCACCTGGGCATCTGAGATGTTTGGGAGGCTAGACTCTGGTGGGATAGATATTTCTCCTTTTGGGGGAGGGAGGGAGAAATTTGCACTGAACCTGTCTGCCAGTATGTTGGCAATGTCTGTGGGTTCAGTGATTTTTTATCATTTTGGACTAATTCTGAGCATATCTGGGAGTTTCCACCCAGGTTTCTAACATAGCTAAAGAAGGCTTTATGATTGTCTTTTGTGTCATTAGCGATTTTTCTCTCAAAGTTGGCCTTGGATGATTTTATGAGTGATCGTAGTTTTTTGCTAGTATTGATCAGAGATGCCTTCCCATTTAAGGATTTTGCTCTGTCATGTAGTAGCTTTCTCCTCTTGTTGTAGAGTTTGTTTATGGCTGGAGTCCACCAGACTGGGCGCCTGCCTTTGGTGGAAAGGGTCTTGATTTTATTAGGGATTGCTTGATCCATACATTCCTGGAGGTGCTCGTAGAAGGCATTTGTAAGGGTTTCAGCAGCGTGGGTTGTGGTTTCCACTGGCTCAGGGGCATTGAAGGATACCACTCCAGTTTTAAGAAGTGTGAAGTTTGCTTTTGAGAAGTTCTTCACTGTGGTCTTTTTTGCTGGGGGTGGGGGCGTGATGTGGATCTCCAGTGAGATTAATTTATGGTCTGATCTCACCAATGAGGGATATACTTCCGGTGTGGAGCATTTTGTCCCCATGTTTGTGATGATCAGGTCTAGTATATTTTCTCCTCTTGTGGGAATGGTGACTAGTTGTTCCATAGCATTTGAGTTTATGAACTCAAGGAACCTTTGGGCTAGGGTGTTGGGGCTTGAGTAATGTTCCCAGTCTATGTTTGGGTAGTTGAAGTCACCCAATATGATGGTGTTTGGAGAGACATTTATACTCTCCAGTGTCTTCAGGAAGGCTGTGTGGGTTTCCTGAGTTTGAGAAGGTGGTCTGTAGCATGTTACAAACTGTAGGGCAGTTTTACCTATGGTTAATTGCACCTGGATGGTCTCCGATGCTTCGTGCGTTACCACTAACCTGGAGGTGTGGGTATTCTTTATGAATATGGATACTCCCCCTCCTTTTGTGGTTCGGTCCGGATTTTGGGGCCGGAACGCATGATATGAGGTATAACCTGATAGTGCTGGGGTGCTCTCAGGAGCCTTGAACCAGGTTTCAGTCACAGCACAAACATCGATGTTCTCCATACTGAGGAGGGCTTCGAGGGCGTGCATCTTGAGGTTTAGACTTCTGGCATTGAGTAGTATTACCCTTAGTTTTTCTCCATTTTTGTTTTCTAGGGCGGTAGGTTTATCATTTGAGCCTTGCCTAAAAAAGGCACTATGGGGTGGCAAGAGCCTTTGCCAATATCCGGAAGCCCAGGAGTGACAGGTGCAAGCCGTCCCTTGCGAAGCAGCGTGGCTTGTCAAGCATGTCATCCCAGGCAGACAGACATTGGATCCCCTTAGAATGACACCAGTAATTAAGCCAATTATTAAAGCTGATCATTTTGTCTCTGTATTGTGGCATCATTCTTGGTGAGGGTAGGATACTGCTCAGAGTCAGGGTCATACCGGCCTGGGCTACATAATCTGAGAGCTCCTCTATGTCTCTTTTCATGTAGTCCAGGGAGGTACGTCTCAGGTCGTTCACACCGGCATGGACAATGACTGAGTCATACTTGTACTTGCTGTGGAGTGACCTGAGTGCTTGTGTTATGTGGCGGATTCTAGCACCTGACAGGCAGCTAACTGTGATCTTTTCCTTGTTCAGTCTGGTGAGAGGGACGTCAGTGTGTCTGACTATGGAGTCACCTATAACAAGTGTGTCTGGCATTGTGTTTGGCCTTAAGGGCTGTGACTGTTTAGCACACTGACTTTGAGAACTATGTGTTGCATGTCTTATGTCTTGAGGTGGCAGTTGCTTGGGTGTCTGCTTTGGAGGCCTCTGTAGTTTTGGTAGATTTTTGATCAGTGCCTCCGAGTATGTCTTTGTGTGTCTATGTGTTTGTTTTGCAGTTGTGATAGTTCTATGTGAAACTGGGTTTGTGGTGTGCGTGGTTTCCTTCTCCTCCTGTCTGGTCTTGCCAGTCCTGAGTTGAGAGAGCTCAGCCTCCAGTTTGGCTATATAGTTGCATCTCTCACATGTATTTGTGTTTTGTGGGAGAAGGAGTGGGTTGTCTGTGTACATGAGGCAATTGTAACATTGCCTCAAGATGCCCAGATTCACCAGCTGAACAGGAGAGGACGCTAGCAACTGACCCTTCGACATGCTAGAAAAAGTGAAAAAGTTTGCTGTGTAACTGAGTCAGAAGGGACCTATAGGGAAATGGGTATTCAAGGGGATTCTAGGCTAATGTAGTACTTGGTTTAGTATACAAGTACTTTACCTATATAAAATGCTTAAGGAGCAAGTGCTGAGCTATTGAGATAGAGAATAGACTGTTTAGATTGCAAGTAGAGAAGTTCTAAGGGAAAAATTGAAGAGCAGACTTTACGGAGCCAGAAATAGTTTAACCTTGTTTAACCGGCGCTGCCCGATGGTGCTCTATGGGCAACTCCGCGCTAAATCACGCAAAAGCGCGCTAAAGTGGGCTTTATAGCAGGGGGTTGAAAAGACCTAGGAATTGACCCAAAATGGCCAATAGACTACAAGTTTCTGGCTGGAACCACTGCTCCAGGGACAAATAGGCTTCTCAGTGCTCCCCACTCCCACTGGTGAACAAAGAAGCTTCCCTTTATCCAAATAAGGATATGGAATAGCACAGGAACCAAGCCAAAGCCCAGAGATCAGCAAACTCTGAAGACTGGACTATTCTAGTTCAGTAAGGTGGGAAAACAAGATTTTTTTTTTTTTGTTTTTTTTTTTCTTTTTTGCAGAAAACAGAAGAAAAACAGACAGTAAATGCTATAAATGCTTTTAAACGGCTAGCGCACTTGAGTGTGTTAGCCTACAAGTAAAATTAAGCAACAAATAACTTTTTTAAAAGTGCAAAACAGTTAATCAACACAAAAACAGTTTAAATAGAATGCAGAGCTGTATAAACAGACGAAAAAGCAGTCGCTAAGCAGTAAATAATCAAAAGCCAGAAAAATACTTAAATCAGGAAAAAGTCACTCTTTTGCTCTCTGCTGCTTGTAGAACTCTGCAGTACACCACGAGGAGCTGTGCTGAGTTGAATACAAGCGAAAAGCGCGCTAAAGCGGGCTTTATTACAGGGGCCTGAAAAGAGCTAGGAATTGACCCAAAATGGCCAATAGACTACAAGTTTCTGGCTGGAACCACTCCTCTAGGGACAAATAGGGCGCTCAGTGCTCCCCACTCCCACTGGTGAACAAAGACGCTTCCTTTTATCCAAATAAGGATATGGAATAGCACAGGAACCAAGACAAAGCCCAGAGATCAGCAAACTCTGAAGACTGGACTATTCTAGTTCAGTAAGGCGGGAAACAAGATTTTTTTTTTTTTTTTTTCTTTTTTGCAGAAAACAGAGGAAAAACAGACAGTAAATGCTATAAATGCTTTTAAGCGGCTAGCACACTTGAGTGTGTTAGCCTACAGGTAAAATTAAGCAATAACTAACTTTTTAAAAGTGCAAAACAGTTAATCAACACAAAAACCGTTTAAATAGAATGCAGAGCTGTATAAACAGGCTAAAATGCAGTCGCTAAGCAGTAAATAATCAAAAAGCCAGAAAAAATACTTAAATCAGTTATAGCAAATACAGTTATAACAAATGCTCTGAAAATATACTGTATATTTGCAAAATGTTTGAGAAGGACAGTCAGAACACAAGAAGGTTCAGGCGAAAGAGAAAAAAAAAGTTTTGTTTTACTTTTTGAAAGGGAAAAAGGAGGAACAGAAGGCCTTATCAAATGTTCTCTCTGTATTAAGCAGAATGAGCTAATGACACTAGACTGGGAGGTGTGTCACAGTAGGGGCAGGCAACTGCAAAGCCACCAAGTATGGACAAAATAGCCTACAAGACAGCAAGCACTAGAGACAAATGAAAGTTTTTAAACAGATAAGGATTTGTGAAGATACTGAATAGACAAAGTGCTTTATATATATTAAATTGTAAAAACAGTAATCTGTAAAAATAATCAAAAAAAAATCAAGATGATACTTATATTTTGTAGCTCAGCTGCAGTCACAACTTCTCTAGTCTGCACTGTGTGCAAAAGACAGAAACTTTTTTTTTTTTTTTTTTTTTACAAGAACACAAAAGAACCAGCCCCACTAGCCAAGAGATAATTACACAGAGGAAATGTTTCAGTTTACACAATAGCCTACAAGACAGCAAGCACTAGAGACAAATGAAAGTTTTTAAACAGATAAGGATTTGTGAAGATACTGAATAGACAAAGTGCTTTATATATATTAAATTGTAAAAACAGTAATCTGTAAAAATAATCAAAAAAATCAAGATGATACTTATATTTTGTAGCTCAGCTGCAGTCACAACTTCTCTAGTCTGCACTGTGTGCAAAAAGGTTACCCACCTTGACAGGATGTGTCCTGTTAGTGAGCCAGTTGGTTACCCATCTAGTAATGTGAGGGTTAATTCCCAATTGGAAGAGTTTTTCTATAATACCTAAGTGAGGGATTGTGTCAAATACCTTCGCTAGGTCAAGATAGGTAGTAATCAGTTTTTCCCTCATCCAGAGCCTTGGTGGCTTTCTCAAAGATGTCAACCATGTTTAACAGGCATGATCTACCTCTAACAAATTCAAACTGGTTTGTGTACAGAGTTTGGAAATTGCCTATGTCTTTGTTAATAAGCTCCACAATGATTTTTTCCATGCCTTCCAGATAATGCTAGTCAATCTTATGGGCCTATAATTCCCAGGGCCAGTTGATGGTCCCCCTTTGTGCAGAGGGATTACTGTTGCTGTCCCCCAGTCCAGCGGAATATAGCCAGTTTGCATGCTGTGGTTAAACAGGGATCCACTAAGTCTACTAGGTCATGTTTTAAGTTGCTTAATAGGCAACCTGGGATGCTGTCTGGTCCCATTGATGTTGTATTTTTGGCCTTGGAGAGCACCGAGATGACCTGCTCTTTTGAAATAATAGGCTGAGGAATGGTGCCAGGTATAATTTGAGAGATGACTGGAAGGGACAGGGGTGTGAAGTTTGCTCCAAATCTGTCAGCTAGCAGGTTGGCTATTATCTCTGCTTGAGTATGGATGGTACTATCCACAACAGGTTCTGCACAGAGCTGGGCATTCGCTTTTAGATTTCTGACATAGTTAAAGAATGTCTTGTGATAATTCTTAGCTAGGGAGGGATTTTTACTATGTAATTAGGTCTAGAGGACTTGACAAGATTCCTAATGTGTTGGTTTAAGCTAGAGAGGGATTTCTTCCCCTGCAGAGGCAGTTTCCTCTTGTTCTTGGACATTAGTTTCTTACTCTTGTTATATAACCTGTTTATTCTATGGGTCTACCAGGGTGGCTTGTTTTTCACAAAGACCTGGATTTAATCGGGTCAGGTACAGCCAATTCTATACAACTTCTTAAGTAGATATACAGGGCATTGGTGTAAACCTCTGCATAGGAGTCCATGTTATCTGTGTTTGAGGTGGCTTTGAAACTTCTTATACCATCACTTAGTAGATGGTAGTTTGTCTTTAAAAACTTCTTAAGCATTTTTGAGCTTGATTGGGGTATCTGGTCTTAGAATTACATGAACTGAGACTGATTTATGGTGCGATCTTACCAGGGAGGACATCACATGGGGGGGCTGCAGTGCTCTCCCATGTTAGTGAGTACTATGTGCCGACATTTGAGCCTCTTGTGGTTGTGTTGGATAGCTGTTTCTGAGCATTTGCACTGCCAAAGTCCAAGAAACTCTGAGCCAGCATGTTTGTGGTCATGATTGTTTCCCAATCAGCAGTAGGATAATTAAAATCACCCATAAGAAAGCATGAGTTATGCTTTCCTGTTTCATGGTGGAGGACTTATAGCTAGCTATAATGTGGTAGGGGGCTTTGCTTATAGTTAATTGGACATGGAGTAGCTCAAGACAGAGTCATACTGTTTCACCAGTGTCAATGTGAACTTATCCTTAGCGAAGATGTATATACCTCCTCCTCCTTTGGTTCTTTCATGCTCAGTTTGTGGTCTGAACGTATGGAAGGCATTGCAGCCCTGCAGAGATGAAGTGCTTTCCGCACCTTTGAACCATGTCTCGGTAACTTCACAAATGTCAACATCTTCCAAAGTGAGGAGTGCTTCCAGAGAGTGCAGTTTCATGTTTAGACTCCTAGGATTAAGCAGCAAGATGATTATGTTATGTTGGGAGGTTGGTTATTTTGACACTGCCTAAAAAAGGAAAAATACAGGTGGCCAATGCCTTTGCCAGTATCCTAAAGCCTAGAGGACTCAGGTGCAGACCATCTCTGGTAAAACAGCATGGCTTGTTGACCATGGCTTCCCAGGCTGACAAATACTGGATCCCCTTGGACTAACACCAGAAGCTAAGCCAATTGTTAAAGTCAATCATTTTTTGTTTGTTTTGTGGCATCATCCTTGGAGAAGGCAGAATGCTGTTTAAGGCTAGGCTTATATGTGCCTGTGACACATAATCTGAGAGTTCAGTCACATCTCTCTTTGTATAGTCCAGTGAGGCATGTCACAGGTCATTCACCACCACATGGATATGACAAAGTCATACCAGTACTTGTGGCTGAGTGACTTGAGTGCTTGAGTGACTTGACAGATCCTGGCACCTGACAGGCAGCTAACTGTAACAAGCTTCTTATCCAGCCTGGTGAGGGGAACATCTGTGTGCCTCACGATGGAGCCACCTATGACCAATACATTAGGTGTTGTGGTGTTACACCTTATGGGCTTATTTGTTGAGACACTGGTGTGTATGTGTTATTATGTGTTGTAGTTGTCTTTTGCATTGCTACGTGTGCAGGTGGTTTCAGTTTGGGAGGCCTCTGATTTTACTTAAGTTACTAGTGGGTACCTCCGCATATGTGGGTTTATGTGTTTTGTCTTATTTAATGTGGGAAGTGTGTGTCTGTGTGTGTGTACTGACAACCTATTTGACATCGTATTTGTCCTTATGTGAGATTCTTGCCTCCAATTTCATAGTGTAACTACATCTCTCACATAAAGCACTGAGTAAGTGGTTGTCGGTATACATCAGACAATTGGTACATTGCCTCAGGATGCCCACGTCTATCAGGCTGGTCAGAGAGAGATGATAGTAAACTGCCCATACGTAATAGTAGGTTCTTACTGTATGATGTCCCCTCATCACAAAACTAGAACTATATTATAGCAAGGCAGCTAGAATTGCAACCAGTCTGTCTATTAACCACTGTTATTCTGTTCGACCTATCAAAAGCTTTTGATGCGGTATCACACCATAAACTGCTCTTACAATCTGAGTCTCTAAACTGCTCCACACATACTATTACTTGGTTCCAAAACTACCTTCATAGTAGTAAACAATCTGTCAAATGGCAAAATAAACAAGCAAAATATCTAGCCAACAACACAGGAGTTTCCCAAGGTTCTATTTTTGGCCCTTTGCTTTTTAATATATTCATTAACAATCTCCATAAAGCATCCCAACAAAGCACCCTTATCCAATATGCATATTATTCGACCTTTATCATATCTTCTAACAATCTCTCAGAGCTCCATACCTTAACTTAAAAGGCATTTACATCCATAGAATCCTGGCTAAGAGATGCACAACTGCTACTCAATCCCAAAAAAGTAAATCTTTTACTATTGTCTTCTAAACCCGTAACTCTTGACTTTAAGATAGTCTCACTTAACAATACTGAAACTGACCTTGTTAAAACAGCAAAACTACTAGGCATTACAACTGATGACAAACTCTCTTTTGAGAACCACATACTCAGCACTGTCAAAAAGACCCACTTCAAGCTAGGGAAGGTCTATAGGCATAAAATCTTCCTAAATACATCTACCAAAACAAAGCTTGTAAACAGTCTACTTCTCCCTTCCTCCTCCATTGCGTCCCATTTTTGTCCAAGCTACACACATCACTCATGACCAAATTACAATCCTGCTACTACAAAATAGTAACATTTGCCACCAACATGCCAACTTGCACATATCACTCCCTAGCCATTAAAACATTAAATCGGCTTGAATTCCCCCATTACCTATATTACACCCAGCCCACTCTTACTCACAAACTATAAACTTAATATATAAACCACACTACTGCCCTTAAATACAAGATATGGTACATACCTATATTCCAGCTTGAAACCTTAGGTCATCTAATAAATTACTACTAACCATAACTAAACCCAGCAAGAGAGCTGGGCAATGCCTTTATTCCCATACAGAAGCCAAACTCTGGAATGCTCTGCCACCCTCAATCACTCATCTAGGCTCTACAAAAACTTTTTAAGTCAGCATTAAAACAACATTATCTTAACAACCTTACATGTACCTGTAAATCTTTTGAACAAACCTCCTTAAAATTTTACTTTATCCAGCATATGCACACAGTGACTCACAAACCATGCCATGTAGAATGGCAACTACCTTTCCATGGCGTACAATTTATAAAAGATGAGTAGATATAATTTGACTGAATCTATATCTATACTTATTGTTTTGTTATAAACTGTATTTTGCCTCAATGTTGTAATCTGTTGTCTATGTAAAAAATCTTTATAAACTGTTTTAAGTCTTTACTAACTTTGTTTAATGAGACACAGAATCTTTTGGAGCTTTAATCCCCTGGCTTCCACTAAAAATGGATCTTTGATCCAGTGGCTTTCACGGACAACAAATATCAATAAATTATTATAAAAGCAATCATTACTCTGTTCTAAAACCATCAATATGGCCTGAGTGCACAATTATCTCAAGTACACTAACTTCTTCTTGCCCACAAAATGATATATTATCCTTTTCACTGAACATCTATCATGCAACATTCTCAGACAGTACCTTCCTAAGCATCCTCTATACTCATTTGAGAAACAGCTTCTTGAAACCCATAAACCTAAAAAAAACATAGGACATAATTTACACCCCTGCATAGTAGCCAAAACCTAGAACAAGATTCCAGTGGAAATTAAATCAACGTCAACAAGTCCCATTTTTAAGCATATCCTAAAAGAATACAATTTCAATGCCAAGCTCTATACTTGCCTTTATCCAGGTTAAACTGACTCATTTATTTTCTGCTTCCTACATTCTTTCACTTACATTCTGTCAATATCTTTCTTACTGCACTTAATGCCTACTGTTATTTCTCTCTTATTTCCTTCTATATCATCTTTAAATTCTCTTTTACCCTCTTCTTCTCCACCTTCTTTTGACTTTTCCTAGACCAGATTTCTGTTTATTCACCTCCTGTACTTTATTACTTCTTTCTAAATAATATTCAAATATACTTTGATATGATATATATATATATATATATATATATATATATATATATATATATATATACATATATATATATATATAATATATATGTGTGTGTGTGTGTGTGATATATATATATATATATATATATATATATATATATATATATATATATATATATATATATATATATATACACATATATGTACACATACTGTATCTATGGATCCCCTTTAGATGATCACTTTTCACTTACCTGGAACTTAAAAGGACAAGACGACTTTGCTGAAAACTTACTTTCACGAAAACTTGGATCACCAGAATTTTACTCTGGGAATGGAAACAGTTGGCCACCATGGTGAACTTTGCCCTTTTCCCCACTAAAGTGCGAACTTAGAGTTGGTGTATTTAGTTGGGGGGTGTGGGGTATTTTCTTTTTGCAGCTTCTTAACCTTAAGAAGCTTATAGTCAAATTCTTCAAGTCGTTGAGCCAGAATGTATTATTCCTATGCTGAGTGTCAGTAAGATAAAAATCAAAAAACAGTCATTCCTGTAAGACTGGAACATCCCTGGATGGTATGCTAAGACTGGTAGCCGGAACAGAATTTCAACCAGCCACCACCATATTCGGTGGTGTAAGAAGCTGCTTTAAATCAGGCTCATTTACTGTCCCATATCTTCTTTCCCTTGCTGAATTGGCAAGGGAATTTGAAATGTCCTCAAATTGTTGTGAGAGTTGCTGCACCAAAGCAGTAAGATTTCTGATTGAGCACTGAAGCTCTGTAATGTCTGGTTTTGGAAAAGCGGTTGGGAGCCGGTCAGTCCTCCTTATAAATCCAAATGCCAGCCCACAGAGACTCCAACTTAAAACTCCAAACAAACCACTACTATTAAACCAAAATCAAAAATAGAAAGCAGTAGTCAAAAACATAATATTAAGCACTTTCATTTTTAATTCATATAAAAACTTCATTAGAACAGTTTAAAATCAGTTTAAAACAGTTTAAATATTGAATTACCTTCACCATGACAACCAACCCCCCAAAAAGCAAAAACTGAATTAAAACAGCATAACACCAGCAGACTCAAAATAATGTTCTTTTAAATACATCAAATAAATAAACATAATAAATATTTAACAACACAATGAAATATAAATGTATTAAAAGATTTTATCTTGCAAGTGCCTTTAGCGTTAATGTGCTAGCAATAAATACATTATCATTCAGTCTGGCCACACACTGGCATTAAATAGCAGCTGCCAGTAAAGTTCACACTTTTCTAAAAGTATTGGTCACGGTCCTCCATGTTTGCTCATGCCTGCTCTTAGAGGTTGAGAGTTACTCATGTTGATCTTTTCAATAATGATGAATTTAGATTTATGCCCTGGGTACTCAAGAATATTTTGGCTAAAGCATTATTTTCTTTTTTCTCTCTTTTTTCTTTTTTCTTTTTTACTTTTCTCACCATTAAGGTTATGTTTTTGGCTAGAGGGTATCCCAGTAGTTTTGTGAACAGGTTTATGTATGAGGTTATGAATAAAAGGGAACAGAATTTTTACGTCCCAGTATTGAATTCAAATGATGGGTTTGGGAGTAGACATCAAGTAACAGTAGAAGTCACTGATGACAGTCTGGTTTATAGCACTATTGGGGCTACTACTACAGCACAGAATAGTAGGTTCATAGGTTCATAGGTTCATACTAGGCTATCTGCCCTAGGGCATTTATAAGCCTAGCCAGAATGTGTTTGGCTTTCGCCACCCATTTTAAATTTATTTTGTTATGCCCTTTTTCGAGGTTAGTATACTGTGCCTCTGTCTAACAGTGACACAGAAGTGATACCCTGGGAAAACCTACGATCTCCCATCCACTCATCAAGATTCCTCTTGAAGAGAGTCAATGAGGGACTCTGCCTAACCTGGACTGGGATTTTATTTCAGAGTGAAGGGAGCCTCTGGGTTATGAATCTGTCCCTCCAGCATGTCCTATTTATTTCAGTGCTGAGGTTCAAGTCTCTCGAGCACGTAGCTCGATGGGATTTGGATTTTCTGAGGTGCAGCATGTCCATTAATTCCGGGTTGGACGTCAGGCACAGATCGCCTCTGAACAGGCGATATGCCACTGAGTAGAGCTGGAGTTTCTTTAACCGGGCAGCATATGGCATCTGTTTGAGCTCTTTGATCCTTTTGGTGAGGTACTTTTGGGGTCTTTCCAGTTGCTGCAGGTGTCTGGTAAGGTACATCCCAAAAGGGGCATGGTACTCAATTATGGGCCTGATGAGGGATGAGTAAAGAGGCACGATGACCTCCCCTGATCTAGATGTGAATCCCTTCATGATTAGGTGGGCTATATAAAATGTTTTTCTAACCACTTTGGCCACGTGGTTGTCAAATGAGAGATTGCTATCAACTTGGGTCCCCATGTCCCTAATTACTTCTTCTGTACTTAATGGAGTACCACCTATGTGGTAATTTGTGGGCACTTTGTTTTTGCCAAAGGGGATGACTATACACTTTTTGGCATTTAGCTTGAGGCCATGGCTCTGGCACCAGTTGTCTGTTTCTATGAGGCCCTTTTGGAGGATGCTTGTGTCGGCTGGAGAGTCGATTATGGCACCCAGTTTGCAGTTATCTGCGAACTTGGTCAGCCACAGTCCTTCCATGTTGGCCTGTACCTCCGAGAAAAATATACCGAACAAGAGAGGTCCCAGGACTGAGCCTTGTGGGACACCACTTGTAACTGGTTTGGAGTCTGACATGGCTCCAGCAATTCTAACCATGTGGGTTCTGTCCTTGAGCCAGTTTGCAATCCATCTAGTGACATAGGGGTTTATATTTAAGCTGGTGAGCTTATCTGTAATGCCCGAGTGGGGTATTGTATCGAAGGCTTTTGCGAGGTCCAGGTAGGCTGTGTGGACCACCTTCCCCTCGTCAATGGCCTTGGTGAATGTTTCAAAGAAATCAACCAGGTTTAAGAGGCAGGATCTGCCCTTAACAAAGCCGAACTGGGTAGGATCCAGTGTCTGTAGGTCCCCAATATCTTTATTTATGAGGTCCATGATGATCCCTTCCATAGCTTTGCAGACCAAGCTAGTCAGGCTTATGGGGCAATAGTTTCCAGGATCCGTTGAGGCACCACCTTTATGGAGAGGGACCACTGTTGCTGTACGCCACTCTTTGGGCACATATCCTGTAGTAAGGCTGAGATTGAACAGTAGTTTTATGTTTGAAGTTCATGTAGGACGCAGCCCGGGACACCGTCTGGTCCCATTGATGCTGTGTATTTTGCTTTGGAGAGGGTGGCTCTTACCTGAGCATCTGAGATGTCAGGGGGGCAGTACTCTGCTGGGATAGATATTTGCCCTTTTGGTGGGGAGGGGGGGGGAGAAGTTTGCGCTGAACCTGTCAGCTAGGATGTTGGCAATGTCTGTGGGTTCAGTGTATTTTTTGTCATTTTGGACTAATTCTGAGCATATCTGGGAATTACCACCCAGGTTCCTAACATAACTAAAGAAAGCCTTGTGATTATCCTTAGTATCCTGTGCAATTTTTCTCTCAAAGCTGGCCTTAGACAATTTTATGTGTGCCCGTAGTTTTTTGCTAATACTGATCAGTGATGCCTTCCCTTTTTGGGATTTTGCTCTATCATTTAGTAGCTTCCTCCTTCTATTGTATAGTTTGTTTATGGCTGGGGTCCACCAGACAGGACGTCTGCCTTTGGAGGATTGGGTCATGGTTTTATTTGGGATCGCATGAGCCATGCATTCCTGAAGGTGTACATAGAATGCATTCATAAAGGATTCTGCAGTCTGGGCCGTATTTTCCACAGGCCCGGGGGCTTTGAAGGATTCCACCTCGGTTTTGAGGAGTGTGAAATTTGCTTTAGAGAAGTTTTTCACTGTGGTTTTCTGGGCAGGGGGTGGGGTCGGGATGTGAATATCCAGTGAGATTAGTTTATGGTCTGATCTTACCAGTGAGGGATACACTTCTGGTCTGGAGCATAGAGTCCCCATGTTGGTGATGATCAGGTCCAGTATGTTTTCCCCTCTTGTGGGAGTGGTAACAAGTTGTTCCATAGCATTTGAGTTTATAAATTCTAGGAACCTTTGGGCTAGGGTGTTGGAGCTAGAGTAATGCTCCCAGTCTATGTCTGGGTAGTTGAAGTCGCCCGATATAATGGTGTTTGGAGAGACCTTCATATTTTCCAGTGTTCTCAGAAAGGCCGAGTGGGGTTCCTGGGTTTGGGAGGGTGGTCTGTAGCAGGCTATAAACTGGAAGGCAGTTTTACCCACTGTTAGTTGCACATGGATAGTCTCTGATGCTTCGTGCTTTGCCACCAACCTGGAGATGTGGGTATCTTTGATGGATATCGTTACTCCCCCTCCTTTTGTGGTTCGGTCCAAGTTTAGGGGCCGAAAAGCATGGTATGAGGTATAACCTGGTAGTACTGGGGTGCTCTCGGGAGCCCTGAACCAGGTTTCTGGTACTGCACAGATATCAATGTTCTCCATGCTAAGGAGAGTTTTGAGTGCGTGCATCTTGAGGTTTAGACTTCTGGCATTGAGTAGCATTACTCTTAGTTTCTTGTCCCTTGTGATACTTATGGAGGTGGGTTTGTCTTTTGAGCCTTGCCTAAAAAAGGCACTATGGGGGTAGCAAGAGCCTTTGCCAATATCCGAAAGCCCAGGGGTGACAGGTGCAAGCCGTCCCTAGTGAAGCATCGTGGCTTGTCGAGTATATCATCCCAAGCTGACAGGCATTGGATCCCCTTTGAATGACACCAGTAATTAAGCCAATTGTTGAAATTGATCATCTTGTCTTCATATTGTGGCATCATTCTTGGTGAGGGTAAGACGCTACTCAAGGTCAGGGTCATACCGGCCTGGGCTACATGCTCAAAGAGCTCCTTTATGTCTCTTTTCATGTAGTCCAGGGAGGTACGTCTCAGGTCATTCACACCAGCATGGACAATGACTGAGTCATATTTGTACTTGCCTTGGAGTGACCTGAGTGCTTGTGTTATGTGGCGGATCCTAGCGCCCGACAGGCTGCTCACCATGACCCTCTCCTTGTTCAGCCTGGTGAGCGGGACGTCAGTGTGCCTGATGATAGAGTCACCTATTACAAGTGTATCAGGTGTGTTGTTTAGTCTTAAGGGCTGTGACTGTTCGGCACACTGGCTTTGTGAGATATGTGTTGCACATGTTTTGTTTTGGGGTAGCGGTTGCTTGGGTGTCTGCTTTGGAGGTCTCTGCTGCTTAGGCAGATCTTTATTTAGAGCCTCCGAGTATGTTTTTGTGTGATTATGTGTTTGGTTTGCTGTCGTGGTAGGTCTATGTGAGACTGGAATTGTAGTGAGTGTGGTTTCCTTCTCCTCCTCCTGACTGGTTATGCCAGTACTGAGTTGAGAGAGCTTAGCCTCCAGTTTGGCTATATGGTTGCATCTCTCACATGTGTTGGAATTTGTTGGGAGGAGGAGAGGGTTGTCTGTGTACATGAGGCAGTTGTAACATTGCCTCAAGATTCCCAGATTCACCAGCTGGACCGGAGAGGAGATTGACAACTGACCTTTGGACATGTTAGAATAATATTGGGAATTCCTTAATAATTGAAAACAAGGGCCAGTGGGGAGTGAGGGTGTAGTGCTTTTAATTTTTAGTGCTGACTTATATAATTGCTTTAGTGAGCAAGTGCCGGGTAACTTAAGTGCAATGTGTTACAGGTAATTTAAATGCAAAAATGACAAACAGTAACTTTCTTTCAAGTGAAACAAGGGAATAAGTACAGTAAGCAATGCAGATATCACTAGTGACCCACAGAAGCGCTGAGAAGCCGCGTATTAGGTGGAATTAGCGTTCCAGGGAAATAACAAGTAAACAAACAACAAGCATATAAACAAAGCTAGATTCAGCAGGCCTGGATCTAGTCTATGCTACAGCAAACAAGGTGTACCAATTTCAGTAAGATACAGTTCAAATATTCAGGCACTATAAACCTTTAACCAGAAATTCCCAGCTCAGAAGGGCAGAGTCCAGCCTCTTCTCCCACAAAAGTGCAGACCACGAACCTTCTTAATGTAAAATAACTGGCCTGAAGCCCAAGTGCTTAAACCAGAACTAATACACTTTAAGAATAACAGACACTGGGCTCTCAATCAGCAGTTCCCAACTTAGAAGGATGAAAGCTACCTGTCCTGCCACCACAGTGCATGCCACAAACCTTCCTAATGTAAAACAACTGGTCTGAAGCCCAAGTGCTTAATCCAAAAGACTTAGAATGATAGCTACACTTTAATCAAGTTACTACCAAGCAGTAATAACTACAATTGAATACTTTAGAGAATGCCTGGATTAGTGCTCAAGTTACACAAACAAAGCTAGATCCAGCAGGCCTGAATCCAGTCTATGCCACAGCAAACAAGGTGCACCAACTTCAGTAAGAAGCAGTTCAGATATGCATGCACTATAAGCCTCTAACCAGAAATTCCCAGCTCAGAAGGGCAGAGTCCAGCCTCTCCTCCCACAAGAGTGCAGACCACAAACCCTCTTAATGTAAAATAACTGGCCTGAAAGCCCAAGTGCTTAAACCAGAATTAATATACTTTTAGAATAACAGACACTGAGCCCTCAATCAGCAGTTCCCAACCTAGAAGGATGTAAGCTACCTGTTCTGCCACTACAGTGCAGACCACAAACCCTCTCAGTGCAAAACAACTGGTCCAAAGCCCAAGTGTTTAAACCAAAATGCTTAGAATGAGTTACACCAAGCAGTAATAAATACAATTGAGTACTTTTAAGATGATGCAAAAGTAAAATAAAGTAGGTAGAAACACAAGTACAGTAAAAGCAGATGAATTTTTTTTTTCTGAACAAGTGCTGAGATCAAAGAAACAGATTTGAGTGCTGGAACTAGAAAACTGGCTAGTTATAAGAAAAGAAAAAACTAAGCTAGAAGGCTTCCCTCCAACACAGAAGGGCTTGGGGGCTCAGAAGCCTCCAAATAGTCTATACCACTTAACAGGAAAGACAGGAAACAAGCTTAATTTTTTTTTCTGTTTCCCAGATGCTCTCTTTGTACACAGTAGGAGTGCCTGAAATCAGAATATGATCTCACTGCACTCAGTTGAGTGAGCAAATGAGATGGGCCCAGAAGGAGTATCCAAACACAAATTTACAAGAGGGGTGGGCAGTTTCAAGGCCACTAAGATTAACACCAAAACAAAAACAGGGAGTGTGGGTGGGACTAACTGAAGAGCAGAGTCAAAACTTCCAGTTCAGTTAATATTCCTGCAACACACAGTTAAAATCAATTTAAATACTGTATTTTTTTGAAAAAAAAAAGTGCAGATAAAGGTACTTAAATTCTCTTATATGTCCAGTTGAATACAGCAAGTTCTTAGCCGGCCAAAGCTGAGGTTTTTAAGCAGAAAATATTTCACACTGTACCACTTAAATAGGCAAGGACAGGAAATCAAAGAATGTGGCTACCCCCACACCTGTAATTACTAGCAAATAACAAAATTCAGC
The DNA here is from genome assembly GCF_019279795.1 of Protopterus annectens. Taxonomy (NCBI): domain Eukaryota; kingdom Metazoa; phylum Chordata; order Ceratodontiformes; family Protopteridae; genus Protopterus; species Protopterus annectens. The sequence continues at coordinate 572,456,512 of NC_056748.1, forward strand.
AAACACTGACTAACTTCCAGTTCAGTTAATATTCCTGCAACACACATTTAAAATCAATTTAAATACTGTATTTTTTGAAAAAAAAGTGCAGATAAAGGTACTTAAATTCTCTTATACGTCCAGTTGAATACAGCAAGTTCTTAGCCGGCCAAAGCTGAGGTTTTAAGCAGAAAATATTTCACATTGTACCACTTAAATAGGCAAGGACAGGAAATCAAATAATGTGGCTACCCCCACACCTGTAATTACTAGCAAATAACAAAATTCAGAAAACACTGACTAACTTCCAGTTCAGTTAATATTCCTGCAACACACAGTTAAAATCAATTTAAATACTGTATTTTTTTGAAAAAAAAGTGCAGATAAAGGTACTTAAATTCTCTTATACATCCAGTTGAATACAGCAAGTTCTTAGCCGGCCAAAGCTGAGGTTTTTAAGCAGAAAATATTTCACACTGTACCACTTAAATAGGCAAGGACAGGAAATCAAAGAATGTGGCTACCCCGCACCTGTAATTACTAGCAAATAACAAAATTCAGCAAACACTGACTAACTTCCAGTTCAGTTAATATTCCTGCAACACACAGTTAAAATCAATTTAAATACTGTATTCTTTTGAAAAGAAAAGTGCAGATAAAGGTACTTAAATTCTCTTATACGTCCAGTTGAATACAGCAAGTTCTTAGCCGGCCAAAGCTGAGGTTTTTAAGCAGAAAATATTTCACACTGTACCACTTAAATAGGCAAGGACAGGAAATCAAAGAATGTGGCTACCCCCACACCTGTAATTACTAGCAAATAGCAAAATTCAGCAAACACTGACTAACTTCCAGTTCAGTTAATATTCCTGCAACACACAGTTAAAATCAATTTAAATACTGTATTTTTTGAAAAAAAAGTGCAGATAAAGGTACTTAAATTCTCTTATACGCCCAGTTGAATACAGCAAGTTCTTAGCCAGCCAAAGCTGAGGTTTTAGTAGATCATTTAAGGATTCTTTGATTACAATGTTTAGTGTTGAAAGTCATACGATTAAAAAACATTATTGAAAAAATTGGGTCATTTTAAAAGATGTCAGATGTGTTGGGCCCAGGGTGGGTGGGTGAAAAACTGATAATGATTTATAGGAGAGATTATAATTTAAAAAACTCCTTCAACTAAGATCCTCAAATCTTCTCCATAACCTCTCTAACTAAAACCTCAGTACTGCTCTTCTCAATACTTCCTCTAAATTGCTCTACTTCTGACTCCCACATTTTTACTCAACTTGCTCTCCCTACCTCTATCTCCTTATACCTTCGCTCTAAACTTCTGGACCTTTCCATACTCTGAATTTCACATCTCCAATTTTTTTCCTTCACTGTATACATAAACTTGTACCTTGCAAAGCTTCTCAACTGCTTTTAGCAAACTCTGTACATTGTCAATTAACAGCATTATTGTTTGTAAGCAAGTGTATTCAACGGTTTAATTTTGTAATTTTTGTACAAACTGTTTATTTTTGTAAAATTACTATTTACTATTGTAGAGCTTTTCTCCCCAGGCCTCTGCTGAAAAAGGGCTTTAGCTCAGTCGGACAATCCCAGTTAACAAATTTCAAATAAATAAACAAATAAACATATTGGAGAGCTTTAACTATAATAACAGGCAAAATATCTACAGCAAAAATTTTATAATGAGCAAGGGCAGCTATTGTTCTATTTGTCATTCTATTCTGACCAGTGACATATTTCTGATTAAAGACACTACTCTTAAAAGGAAAGGGTTGTATATTTGCCATACAAGTGGGGCTGTCTATGTTTCACTGTCAATAATGTTCTGGGTACTATATGGGCAAAATGGAGTGCAAACTCAAAGAAAGAGTTTGCAAACACATTAATGGCATAAAAAAGAAAAAAAGAAAATAATGCTTTAGCCAAACATATTCTTGAGTACCCAGGGCATAATTTTAGATTTATCATTATTGAAAAGATCAACATGAGCGAACATGGAGGTCCATGGCCAATACTTTTAGAAAAGTATAAACTTTACTATCAGCTGATATTTAATGCCAGTTTGTGGCCCAGACTGAATTATCATGTATCTATTAGTAGTACATTAATGCTAAAGGCACTTTCAAGATAAAATCTTTTAATGTATTTATATTTCATTGTGTTGGCTATTTATTTATTTGATGTATTTAAAAGAATGTTATATCAAGTCTGCTGGTGTTATGGTGTCTTAATTCAGTTTTTGCTGTTTGGGGGGGTTGGATTGTCACATGGTGAGGGTAATTAAGTTTTTAAACTAATTTAAACTGTTCTGATGAAGTTTTTATATGGATTAAAAACAAAAGCACTTAATATTACATTTTTGACTACTGCTTTCTATTTTTGCTTTTGGTTTAATAGTAGTGGTTTCTTTGGAGTTTTAAGTCAGAGTCTCTGTGGGCTGGAATTTGGGTTTATTAGTTTATGTGGACAAGTAAATGCCAAAAGGGGCACTATACTGAATGATGAGTCTGATGATGGCTGAGAATATTGGCATACACTTCCTGAAACCTAGATGCCATGACTTATTTATAAGTTGAGTGACATAGATTGATTTTCTTACAACATTAGACACATGTTGGTTAAAAGCCAAGTTACTACCTAGATGATTCCCCAAATCCCTGTCTATGTGTATATTTTTAATAGTGTTTTATTAATGAGGCAGTTTCCCTGGGTGGTCAATTTCCCAAAAGGTAATACCATGGGTTTCTTGGCATTGAGTTTCATGCCGTGACTTTGGCACCAGTCATTTGTCTGTGTTACACTTTCCTGTATGATGTTAGTATCCTGGGGTCTACTAATTATCTACTATCTAGATAAGGCTATGCTGAAAATTTGTTTAATGCTTGTATAATGCAGAGAATAACTGTATTCAATTACAAGGAAGGGAAATGGAGGCAAAATGCCATAACTGCAGGAACAAGATCTTGTATAAGGGAAGGTAGCAGAAGGTAAGCAGTGATCAATATCAGATTTCACAGTCCAATATTGTAGTAACACCAGATGTAAATTCCAAAGGCAACAGTTGAAAAATAATATGATGTAGGATGGTTATGTTTTAAGAGATTTTGCAAAACAAAAATACCTACGTTCAAAGAAATTACAAATGACCTAATGTGAGATATTGCACCATGTGCATTCATTTGTTTTAGCAATAAGAGCATTAACGTTTGCCGCAAATCATTTATATGTGACAAAGCAGGAATGATGTCCAATAAACAAAGTATGGGAAAACATTACAAAAACTAAAAAATCTGACAGGTCTCAGAGATTGCTTCTACTAGCATGTCTCTGACATAATTGGTAAAACATTAACTTTTTAGAAAGTCCACACATGGTCTCAGTAATGCTGAAAAGTTTAATTCTTGGTGAACTATCTTATAAAATGAATAATGATATATGGACTGCAGAACTGCTACAAGAGCTACAGACAAAAATAAACAGGAAGCTGCTCCATAAGATGGCCACCTTTAAAAAAGTGTAAAGAAGCAGGTACTGCATGTGAAGTAGAAAAAAAAACAGGCATGCAGTGTTGGTCAGTTATTGTACTAAACACATATGGGTGCTGAGGAGATGTGAAGTGATAAAAGTATGAGAATGACATGTGGTTTATATACCTTTATTAATATTCTTTTGCTTGTTGTGTGTGCCAAAACAGGTGTATATGTTCCACAGTTTTTATGTTAAAATATAATGAATCAGATTTATATAAAAATAAGTAAATGCCATGTGCAGTCATAATGAAGGTGCATGCTAGTTTGATTTAAGTACATCATAGTTGCTGATCTGCAAAATATGTATATACCCCTCGATAAGTAAATATATACATTTATTTATCTACTTAAATATTTAATGTTTTAACTGGAATGGCCTGACTGAGGAAATTGCTCCTTTTCAGCAGAGTCCTGGGGAGAAAAGCTTCACAGTGCAAACCCAACAACAATAAATTCAACAGTCAGAGTGTGCAGATTGTAAAAAATACAGTCTTGGGGAGATAAGCTTCACAGTGCAAACCCAACAACAACAACAAATTCAACAGTCAGAGTGTGCAGATTGTAAAAAAATAATCCTGAGGAGAAAAGCTTCACAGTGCAAACCAAACAACAACAAATTCAACAGCCATAGTGTGCAGATTGTAAATAAAACAAAAATAAATGTTTTAATAAATAGAATTTGAGTAACATCTAACAAGCTGTTTGGTATTTAAAGTTGAATGAAACATTTACATATTCTGACATGCATATTGAACAAGAAATTAGATGAAAAATTTTATATGTAAATGAGTTAAGGGTATGTAGGAGTCATATATATATATATATATATATATATATATATATATATATATATATACATATATACAGTTATTATGTAAGCAGATAGGTGAGAAATATATTCATTAAGACTAGTTTTAGAACTGAGGGAAGAAGAAAAGAGAAGAAAAATGGAAGGGCTTCGGAATAGCTAGGAGATAAAAACTTAAGGTTAGTGACTGATGAATTAATATGAGTGCAGCTAAGTTATGTTTCAGAATAGTAGTAATAGTAGTGCTGGTAATAGCCAACGCAGTGCTTAAGAACTGTTTTAGGATTAGAAAGAAAAGTATAACATTCGTTTTCCATATTACTCTAGAGGGTAGAGTTCCATAGTTTTGCTATGTAAACTGTGGTTTGCATACCTCTCAATTGTCCCTGATTTTCAGGGACGTCCCTGATTTTGACTCAAATTTTAGCTTTGTCCCTCTTAATCCCTCCTAAAACTAGTGACTTTTGAAGGAAAGGTGGTGAATTACACTTAATGAATAATGACAATAATTAAGAATTATAGACTTCTTTTACTTCAGAAAATGTGTATTAATTCATATGCTCTGATTCTGTCAATGTTTCAAGTTAAGAGAACTAATATTTAAAAAGTGTCCCTGATTGTCCCTGATTTTTTTCTTGACTTTTCCCTGATTCTGTTGAAATTTGTCCCCGATTGGTTGAGAGGTCTGGTTGTAGGTATAAAATTACAGTGGGAGTCTACACTTTACTGATTGTGACCTGCCAGTGTATGTTAACCTGGTAATAAGTAATTGACCTATTTTTTTATTTTCTCTATTCAGTGACTTGACAGGTTTCACTTTCTCCGGGTAACTGTTTCTGGCTATGTGACTTGCTGATAGTCATGCTGTAGGACAATGAAAGTGGGAGGAATCAAATCCTGTATCCTGGGCACAGGATGTGATTCATTCATATTTCAGAGCCGTAACCCTTTGCACTAACTGCCAGATATGAGTAGCTGTTCATGACATACAGTATCAATGGCTTTGGAGAGGTCAGCTGTTCTGTATTAATTGAGGCGCTTGTTTGTTGCATTTATGAAAAATAGCAATGCTGTATCATTGCTATGGACTGTCTGGAAACCATGCTGAGTAGGAGACATGGAATTAACTGTTCATTAGGTGGTTTAGTGTATGTTTAATAATGCATTTAGTATTTTTGCAAAGCAGAGATTGGCTTGCAGTTGGTTAAAGTTTGACATACTGTATTCAAGTCCTCCTTTGTGGATTGAGATGATATAGGATTATTTCCACATTTGAGGGATATACTTCTCTATTATTGATCAGTCTAAAAGTATAACTATTCCATAAACCACAGAGTTAGCGGCAGCAGTGAGAGATTCAGTAGGGAGTTGATCTAGATTGACACTGGTACACTTCACATTTTGTAGAGTTTTTGATGAATTGTGTAAAGACTGTTGAGTATGGCAACATGATCATGGAATAGTTAGTGTCTGATTTGGGGACATTAAGTTTATGTTGCTGATGTAGGGAGATGGGACTTTGTACAAAGTGATAATTTATGTTGGAGGAAATGTTGTAATTAGTTTCAGTTGCTATTAGATTTTTTTGTACCTGGATTTATTAGTTAAGTTGAGGTAATTCAAAAATTTCTTGAGGGTTGTACAACAGAAGGATTATAGTTTTTAGTACTTGTTTTCCTTCGAACCATACTGAAGTCTTAACTTGGTTTCTATGTGCTCTGTAACTTTGAAATCCTGCAGTGCTTTGTCACTTTGAGTCATGATTAGTTTAGTTTCAGAGTATAGCAAGGGGCCGGTGAGTTTTTAATATTCTTTTTCTGCAGTGGTGCAAGGAAGTTTAAGATACTTAGGAAAATGTTGTTACTTGTCTTAATGCATTATAAAGCAGAAGGTATCTCAGATGATACCAGTTGCACTATTAAAACAAGATGCTGAGAGCAGAGTCTGGGTAATGGGCTGAGTCCATATGTGACTTATTGGTTTAGATATTCTGGGTTGAGACAAAGTAATAAGTTGGATTGTGGTCATTGCAGAAGTCAAAGAGTATAACCAAATGGAGAATATTTTTATGATTTGAGAGTAAAGTCCAATCTGGTATACTGTGTATTTGAGTAATTATCCTCGTCCATGTGGGTTTAGTAATTACTTGTGACAGACTAAACACATTTACAGAAGGGTGTGTTTGGTTTGAATCATGGTTAGCTAATTTTGACCAATTAATACTAATGTCAGCTGGAATAATTATGTCATGTTTTATGGCTGCATTTATCTAACACAGGGTGTTGTCTAGTTTGTCAATGCTATTTTATTGGTATTAAGAGGGATACAGATAGTTATGATTTTTATGTCTGATAGTAACTATAAGTAGTTCTATATTACTGGAGTATGGTATTTGCTTATAAAAATGAGTAACTTACAGTATAGGGCTATGATGCTACCCAGATCTTTCTGTTAGGCAATCTGTCCTTAGTAAAATGTATACAAGGGATGGCATTTCTTCATCTGAGAGTGTGGTTTTAAGTCAGATTTCAGCAATTGTCAGTATATCTAATTTATATAGTTTGATCCAGGAATAAATTTGTTCTGTTTTATTACTGATGCTTCTGACATTTAAGTGGAAAAGTTGGAAACCTTTTAGATGTGTACTGAGATTGCAGGTTTCAATGTAGTTGAAGGGTTCAGGATTTGGATGAATGTCTCCACAATCTGTGAGTATGAATGCACTTTGTTTAATGAAGGAAAAAAGTTGGCTCATTTTTTTTCAGGTTCATTACTGGAGTGGGTTTCAAATCTTGGTGTATAGGAGTCTCTGTATTAGAAAGGGTAGGTGTATTTGGTAGAAGTATTAAAGGTGGGATATTTTTAAAAACAGACATACTTTGGATGGTGTTGACTTACTGTATTTTTTTTAACTAGTGATATGTGCAAAGGTGATGAAAACTAAGTATGCTAATAAGTTATTGTATAACATTTTGCAATACTGTAGTAAGGAGTATTGAGCTAGTTTCTAACAATAAGAGCAGCTACATTTTGGCTAATCAGTAACAACAGTCAATGAAGGGGAATATAAAAGTTATAATAAAATTGTAAGTGGTAAATGAAATAAAGAACTTGTATTATATACTATGAGGAGACAGAGTGCATTCTGAGGGGTATTTGCATAGAAGACATGTTTAATCATTAAGGATATATGTCTGTAGCTGAACTTTAGGCAAAGTTTGATGACTGATTTAAGGAGAATTAGTATGAGGGGCTAGTTAGTTATAGTTAGTTATGCTAGTTAGTTATAAAAGCATTGCCACAAATGTTAAAATAATATAATAACAAGGAAAGGTGTATAACACTCAATACAATTGCTTGAATTATTTTCAGAGCTAGAAAACAGTATACTTCTAACGTGACTAGTGAGTTTGTCAGCTTTGAAACATTCATTCTTTGAAAAATTCTCCTTTTCAAGTTTTAATTTCCTGCAGTTGTATTAACTCTTTCCTTCAAAGTACAATTTGACTGCAGTTATTGATTCAGTCTAAATAAAATATGTGCTACAATATTAAATTACAGTGCTTTATTTGTATTGGAAAGTTGTAAGGAAGGAGTACTGTTTTTTTGTTTTGTTTTGTTTCATAACTTGCTGGGCAAAACATGTTAGAAAGAGACAAAGGTCTGCAATATGAGCATCTGCTATATAGATAGGAAAAGAGATCTCTGTAAAGCGTGGTGACAGCAGTTCTGAAGCAAAGAGGCCATATTATCCTTAGATCTCAAGGAATCTGTAGAGGATAACAGGTGCTAATATGAAAAATTCATATGTCATGCATTTGGTGAAATATTCCTCTCTAGAAGTGTTTCATTACTCTTTGCAAATGGAAGTGAGAGAACTAGCGTTTACTTTTAATGACAAATACAAATGTGTTATGCTTGACATAATGAGCAGTGTACATGGCAAAAATACAACATCTTAATGATTGAAGTGGTTTACTCATATCAAATCATTTGGTTTGAACTTTAGATATGAACGTTTACTTATATACCTAATAGTTTATTACATTACAGTGCATTGCATATCAGATTTGGAATCCTTAGTAAAGAAATAGATACTAGGGAATAAATGGGAAATTGTGTTTACGGCTAGGATAACACTGAGGAAATATTTTCCTAACTTAGCACAGACTTTATCAGCCTTATACCGTAGGATTCATATGATTCATTATGTGTTCCACATAAAAGTTTCTTCAACCAGAAGCATGCACCAGAGGTTAGAACAATAAATTTTAATCTTGTTAGGTATATTCTGCAAGGTTTATTTCCCACATACTGCAGATTCATTCACTGTAACCTTAATTAGAGAGTGTAACTTTCCCACTGCTTTTGGTTGTTGCTATAAATAGACTGCATGTTCAGTACTATAACCTTTCAGTTTGTATTTAATCAATAACCCACGGCTGGTGTGGGTAATGCTGGATTTACCCACGGTTGGCGTGGTTTGGTCATGAGGGTGAAGCCCGAGTGACCAAACAAAGCCAACCATGGGTAAATCCAGCATTACCCACACCCAGCCATGGGTTATTGCTATTATACAATGTTGTTAGTTTTGTGTTGTGTTATGTTTGTGCTGTTGTTATTTAGGTTTTTGTTTGCTTTAGTTTATACTCTTCCACTTTTTGTGAGATTAAATAGTCCACACTCCATGTTTACTGTTTATTTTATTTGTCTTTTAATTTAAATACAAGTTATTAATTTTTCAGGAGATCATAGGAAATAATTATATAAGTAAATGTAGTTTTTAAGGCTTTTGGTATGTTTTTAGAATTGACAGGGAGAACGTACTGTAATTGCTTTTTCATTACATGTAGTTATTTGTGTTCTATTCCTTACTGACTGTGTATGAAGGTACAGTGAGTATTTAAAGTGTATTTTTGAAAGTGTTAGTTATTATGTGAAGCCAGAGTTAGTGGCATATAAAGGTTTACAGTCCATGGTGATATGTTTTCCAGGAATGCTTTTAAGTTAGTTTTGAATAGCAGTGAAAGGGTACTTACATATTATCACAATCACGTTAGAAACAACATGCAATTAACAGGTCTCTAAGCTTCATGGCTGAAGTAGCTGGTGAGTGCTCCACATTTTGACCTTTGGTTCCAACCATTTTACAAGAAGTGGCGTTCTAGATTTTGGAGACAGACTTTATATACCTGGAAAACTAACAGGCTCACAGGTTTTTGTATTAGCATGCATTTTCTGGAGTATATAAAGTCTGTAACTGAAATATGTGTCATTATTTAATGACTGAAATCATCAGCGATTGGACAGAAAACCATAAATTTTATGAGGAGCAGACCAAAATATGAAGCAAATCGTCAGCGATTTGCCAGAAAACCATTTTTCCATTTATTATGTTAACTTTTATTTTTTTGTAGTGAAATACACTTTGCAGGTATTTTGTTTTATGTCTACTGGTAAGGTGTTTTCCATTGGGTTGTCTTCATTAGAAGTCCTCGCAACATGATGCATTAGTGTCCAAACTTCTTCCTTGGTTATGTTCAATTTACAATGTGCACACTGGTTGGGTTAGTGAATCAGCATGCACATTTCTCAGCTTTGCCGAGTTTTCATTGTATAATATGCATAGTGTGCTAAGGAAATATTGTGCCTCAGGCATAGTGTAAGTCACAAGACAGTGTCACATGTTCTATGAGATCACAGAGGAGTTTCCTCACATGAGTAATTATTTCTTGAAGGGTCATGTGCAGAATTTGAAAATAAATCTTATGAAAAAAGACATAAGCAGCCTATCCAGTCTTCAGTTTATTTCATAGATGCTGGGTTGAAATAGTATTGTAAATAAAACTGCATTTTGAGACACTGCAATAATTAATAGTTTTTAATGATACAAAAGTAAAGATCTTGTCCTCCTTCCCTAGATCTTGGTTCAGACTTTTTTCGTGATGTCGCTATGTAGTAGCTTAGATTTTTTTGTCGTTTGCTGAGTCATCAGTGATAAGTCTCACAAAAGAGGACAGAATGACTCAGTGAAGAATGCGTTTCATTATTACTTCCTTACATTTCAAACGATGTTCTTAACAGCATCTTATACATAGTTTTACGGCTCTGCATTCTTTTTTGTAGACATACTGCTTTTATGTCAGAGTCCCTCTGAGACTCACAAAAGGTTACCACCAATGGTAAGCCCTTTTTTACCACTGGCGGTAACCATTTCTGATTGAGAGACAACCCTACCTCAAACAGGTGCAACACTGTGGGGAGCTGCCACTGTGGCCTACCACAAATGACAATGGATATTCAGGGGGAACAGCTAATGCAAATTTGCCAAGTACTCTCTCCTGGAAATGCCTGTGGTAAGGAATTTACACAACCAACTGATTTAATTCATTTGGCCAAAAGTTCACATTCACCCATTGAGTGAGATCTCATTAGAGGTAAGTGCTGAAGATCAAGCAGACAGATAATGATGGAGGTGTATGTGCAAGCATTTGTGTGTGTGTGTGTGTGTGTGTGTGTGTGTGTGTGTGTGTGTGTGTGTGTGTGTGTGTGTGTGTGTGTGTGTGCGTGTGTGATGGACTGCCAGACCTCAAAAATCCCCTAGACTGATAAACAAATCCTGCAGTATTAGGTTGAACACTAAACACCAGAGATAGATCATTATTACTCTAAAAGCACTTAAGGAGTTAATAGAAAAAGAGTTTTGCAGAACAGAAGATGCATGGGCCGGAAGAACACTAGACATCAGGGATATTTTGTAAATATTACCCAAACCATACTTATAAAGTTAGTAGAGCAACAGGTCTATCATGATGGAGTTTTGCAAAAATAAAAATAATGAAACTCCTGATGTCTGGCATTATTTATGGACTATAATCATTTATATGCAGCAGGAAAATTAGGGATGTTCTAAGCGAAGGGACAGGTAAATGTTATTGTGGTGTGTGTGTATGTGTGTGTGTGTGTGTGTGTGTGTGTGTGTGTGTGTGTGTGTGTGTGTGTGTGTGTGTGTGTGTGTGTTTGTATGCATGTGCGTGTGTGTGACACTCTGTGTGTGTGTGTGTGTGTGTGTGTGTGTGTGTGTGTGTGTGTGTGCGTGTGTGCGTGTGTGCGTGTGTGTGTGTGTGTGTGTGTGTGTGTGTGTTTGTATACATGTGTGTGTGTGTGTGTGTGTGTGTGTGTGTGTGTGTGTGTGTGTGTGTGTGTGTGTGTGTGTGTGTGATAGAGTAAATGAAGAGGATGCCTATGCCAACATAATGCATGAGCTGCAAGTGGTGATTACTGCAGGAAAGCACTGATTAACATTAATGGTAACATCATGAGTTTCAGTGACATGAGAATGAGCCAGTGATGAGACTGGCCTGGCTAAGGCATGTCTGAATTACATTTTCTGCAATCACAGACACAGCTTAGTTTGGCCTCAGATCTCAGCACTAACAGTGGGATTCTTTCTGACTCCCACTATCTTTCTTTTTCTTAATTATTCTTGCAGATATCTACCATCTTACTGCTTACCCATTTTTCAGGCAAACATAGGAAAAATGTCCTCACATACATGCCCAGGAAATCTAAACAGAAATATTTTTGAAAATGTGTTTTTTATCAAAAGATTCAAAAATCCAAATCCAAATGAAAAAACAACATACTGGTTTATAAAACCAAGACAATTTACATAGTTATTAATGTATTTAACAAGCATGCAGGCATAGCTGTACAATGGGATGTAATGTAGAACATTCACTCAAATAATAATAGTCCTGCTTGTATCCTGCAACTTGATATAGAGCAGAAAATAGAATTATCAAACATGAAAATAATGTAATAAAAGCACACCATAAGCCCAACAAAAGCACACTTGAGATTAACCTCTAAATCACCTGAAACTGAATGTGTGATGCTGTGTAATATAAAGCTGCTACAATACTTGCATACTTTGTAGATATGCACATGCTGTCATTGCCCTTTTAAGACTAGTGTGTGGTATAGCCCTTTTAAGAAGTAAACTGAACCATAATACATTGCATTTATGAGCAGTATTCAGTTAGGTGTGAGACACTGAAGTGTTAAAATAATTTATGCTGAAGTGCCATGTCCTTTGTAATAAAAAAAGTTACCTGTTTGATCTGTTGTTATCCATGTCACTATTCCTCACTCTTAAGTTGTAGGATCCGACATCGGATCCAAGCAGGCAACTTTACAAACAGCTTCTACGATTGAGCTCCTCCCATTAAATTGCTGCCCTCTAACCCCTCAGCTCTCATTTGCTGTGCTTAGCATCAGATGCAGATTCTCTAGCTCGAGTCACCAGTGCAAATAAGAAGCTTTATTTTCAAACCTTTTCAGGATTTTGTTCTGTAATTAATATTTTCTTCTTAGAGTTTAGTGCTAGCAGTATAGTAGTGGTAGTTGTAATCCCTTCCTTCTTGTTTTGTTTATTGGTCTGTTAATCTATGTGTTTTGGCACCCTTTTTTGTAGTGACCTTTATTTATTTGTGTTTGTTGTGGTTTTTGTAGTCTGTAGTTCTTTGTAGTGTTTTAGTGCTGGATGTACTGTGATCAGCTGTTTTTTATAGCTCTGACCTGTACTTGTTTTCCGGTTTGGTCTTGCATATCCCTTAGTTCACCAGGTTGTTTTCGCCATGTCTGATAAGCCAGTTGGTTTCAAAAGGTGCTCCTCGTATGGTCGGAACATGCCCGCGTGTTCAATTTGCACATGGAGTGTCTTTAATGTTTGGGCGCCACCCACCTGGAGGTTGAATGTGACATTTGTGCTGTGTTCAGCCCAAGGGCTTTGGTCAAGATCTGAAACAAGCTCCTTTTAAAAGGGTTGACTCAAGGTGGTCCTTGGCTCAGTCTCCTGCCAAGTCTGGGCCCTCCAAGCACAAAAGGAAGGCCCCGTCACTTCCCGGGTCTTCCTCCTCAAAAAAGGTGAGGCTGTCAGATGCTAGTGCCTTGGATCCAACCCCAGTCTTGACCCATTCGGATCAGATGCCTTCAGGTCCTATGCCCCGCAACTCTCCCCATGCATCTGGATCTTCTACTCTGAGGCCCGGAGAGCCTAGGTCATGAAAATCCACTCCTGGATCCAAGGTCTCCAGATTGAGGCCTTCAGATCCGGTCAGATACAGGCCAGCCATGGATCTGGCTTCCTTGGATCCGAGTAATGTGGAATCCAAATGTTCAGTTCCTTGCTTGGCATTGGATCTGAGGTGGTTAGATCCAGGATCACTGTCAGATCCCACTATTATTATAGGGGATTCACCTTGGGTTCTGGCTTACGACAGTCCCCTTCTGCCTCCAAGAACAGGAGTCATTCTTTAGAGGGGAGGTCCTTGGGATATAGACATTTATTCCCAGCTACATCCTCTGCTTCCTCTAGATCCTCCAGGAGTTTGCTCAATTCCAATATGGACAGGATGATAAGGTCTTTCTCAAGGCTCAGGTTTTTATTGGGACTTGTCACGTCCCCTGCCCATCTGGCCAGAGGGCCATCCCCTACCCCTTCATTGGCTTCTCCTCATCTGACCAGGTTGATTTCAGACTTTCAGGCCCTGGAGCACACAGTGGGGGAGATGGGGTCCCTGGGACCTTCCTGTCCCTACCCTGTCTGAGTCCCTGACTACTTCTGCTCAGTCTCCCTCTGTGCAGATGGTGTCCCAGGCCCAAGCTGTTACCCGGAATCCTTGAGCGGGGGTTCCAGACTTGTTTTCACAGATTGGTCCCTTCTCCTTTGCACTTTGGCCCTCAATAGCTCGGGACTGGTACTATCCAGAGGCCAGGAGGTGCTGGCCTGCTCTGGTCTTTCTCCCTAGTTGGGTTTTCCAGCTGGGAGAGTGGATGAGGCATCATCCAGTCCATCAGCTTTTTGGGTCATAGGGAAGACTTTTTCCTCCCAGAGAGTTTCCTCCCAGCCTTCCAGGGACCATCCCAGCCCCTCCAAGGGGACTGTTCTCATCCTGTTCCAAGTCAGCCCTCTTGAACTAGCTACAGGTGGGTTACCCCACTGGGGTCCCTCTCTCTTCCGAATCCTCAGCTGAGCCACCCCTTGAGGATGTTCCTCAGAAGAGATTGTGTAAGAGGTGACACTTAAACTCCCCAGCTGAGTCTCTCACTGAGGATATGGACCTTGATAAAGGGGACTGGTCTCCCAGATCTCTGCTCGAGGATGTCTCCTTTGGAGACATCTTGGAAATCCTTAAGCTTAAAGGCAGTTGTTCTTCCCTTCCAACTTCCTCTGAGGAGTCTATGTTTCTGAAGGCTTTCTGGATTGGACCATCTACCTCCCGGCCCCCCCCATAGATGAACTTTTAGACCTTATCTCCAGCAGGGCATGGAGGGAAACAGATACCGTGGAGTCTGTTCCTAAACATGAGGACAAATTCCTCAGCCCCCCTCTGACAAGCAGTTCTGGTCCAAAGGTGTGCCAGTTGATGCAATTATGGTAGCTGCTGCCACTAAGAAAGAGTTGGCGGAGCAGAGCACATCTGTTCCTCCCCCTAACCATGAGTCCCAGGCGATTGACAGGCATGAAGGTGGGTTTTCGCCTCAGCTACATTCGGTCTGTGGGTGTTTAACTACTTAACACATTTCCTCAGGCTACAGAGGGACTTGGTCAAGGAGCTTACCACTTCCCTTTCTGAGGTACTGCCTGCTAGGGAACTAAGTAAGGTGTCCCCCAAACTATCCACACTTTCTTCCCTGGCTAATCCATCGATGAGGCTGATTGCCAGTGCTATGGAAGGTGCCTCTAAAGTGGCCAGCACAAGCATTGCTATTTGGCGTCATGCCTGGCTGCACCCTTGCGAAGTCCTTTAAGGTGTCTTTCACCAATGCTGCCTTTGATGGTTTTACCCTGTTTGGCCCTTCAGTCAAAGAGACTCTTGCCTGTAGTAAGCAGGAAGGCAAGACCTTGTTGACTGTGAGAATCAGACTTTCCACCCCTCAACACTCCTTTTCCAAGATGCAGCAAGGGGCCAGGAAAATGTGGTTTTACAATTTGCAGCCTGTCTTTCCAGATTCTCAGGATGAGCCCTCCTCTAGAGGTTAGGTGAGATGGCTCAATGGCAGATGCCACTCCAGAGGCAGAGGGGGCCCACAAAATCAGAGCTCCAGGGAACCCATCTCTGAGAAGCCCCAGCAGCACTCTTGAAGCACTGGCTGATTGTCCTGCTCTGGAGGCAGTCAGGGGTCATTTGTCTCTGCACCCTTTGGCCTGGGCAAATATTACAAAAGATCATTGGGTGCTAAACATTATTTCCAGGGATTGTGCTGTTCGATTTTCTCAGTCTCTGCCTGCAGTCAGGCAATACCTGCCCAGTGCTACACCCCATCAGGGGGAGATATCTCAGAAAGAAGTGCTAGAGCTTCTTCAGAAGAGAGCCATCCAAGAGGTCCCCCTAGGACAATGATAATCCGGAACTAACTCTCACTTTTTTTGGTTCCAAAGAAAACAGGGGACCTACATCCAATCCTGGACCTCAGTAAGCTCAATCTCTCTGTCAAGAAGTCCAACTTCCAGATATTCACTGTCCAGTCCATTGTACCTCCATTGCACAAGGACAACTGGATGTGCTCCATGATCTCCAGGATACGTACTATCAGATAAAAATAGGCAGGTGCTCCAGGAGACATCTCCGCTTTTGAGTAGGGGCCAGTCACTGTCAGCTCAGGACCCTGCCCTTTGATCACACTACAGTCCCCTGAATATTCACCAAGTGCATGGCAGTGATCGCAGCTTACCTGAGACTGCAGGGATTCCAGGTGTTTCCATACCTTAATCATTGGCTCCTCACAGCTCCCATGAAACATCAGCTGGCCACTGCTTCTCAGTATCTATTTCAACTGTTCAACCAGTTATGGATTACAGTGAATCTCCCCAAATCCATCTTCATCCCATCCCAAAATGTGGAATTCATCGGGATCCAGTTGGACATTGTGTTGGAGATTGCAGAGCTCCCACTCCACTGGGTACATCTCATCAGATCTCATGTTCAGTATCTTCACAGTCTGTCTCATCCCCAGGCCCATCTTGTTCTCATGGCTTAGGGTCCATGGCAGTGGCATTCTGTCTGGTACATGTGGGTTGTGCAGTGGACTCTAGTGGTTCAGTGGCCTTCCCTGTCTCATCCGATGACAATCCTGATCTGTCTTATGCCAGTGTGCAGGTATCATCTCCTTTGGTGGATCCAGTCTCCTGACCTCCTAACCAGCAGAACATTAGCCCCCCCCCCCCGTGACACAATGACCTCGGCTGCTTCCCTGTTAAGGTGAGAGGGCATATTCAGGGAAAAGCGGTCCAAGGCATGTGGTCCACTGCAGAGACCAAATTGCACATCAGTGTCCTTGAAATGAGGGCAGTCCTCCTAACATTGCAAGCCTTTCAGGACTGCCTCCCTCTGGGTACCATTGCAGTTCACACAGACAACATGGCTGTTATGTGGTACATCAACAAGCAAGGGGGCACATGTTATCTCTTCTCTCATGAAGCAATGAGGGTGTGGGAATGGGCGATGTCCTAGGGGCACTTACATATTGCAACACATTTTCCCAGACAGTCCAAAATGCTGGTACTCAGACTCTGCAGGGCAATCCTGAGTTTTCACAAGTTGTCCTTGAATCCTTCTGTGGCAAGGAGATCTTCCTTTGCTGGGGTCAGCAAAGCTGCAATCTGTTTGCTTTCCCTCTCAACCACAAATACAGCCAGTATTTTGCCCTGATTCCCCCAGAAGGGAAGTCCTCCAGGGATGCTCTGGTTCATGATTGGCCCCCGGGTCTCCTTTATGCCTATCTTCCCCATCTCCCTCTTTTGGCCTCAGCAGGTGTGGTTCCTCCTTCTATGGTCTCATTTGAAGTACACCTCTTGGGTACTAGATGCCATTCCGGATCTGATTTCCCATCCCTCTCAGCTTCCAATTCCCAACCTCCAGACTCTTCACCTGATGGCATGGTTGGTCTACTTCCAATGATCTTGAATCAGTCTAGACTGGCTTTTCCCATTAAGCACATTAACCTGGCCTCTCTGAAGGCTTCCACTAGAAAGATTTACATGAGTAAGTAGAAAAGGTTATCTATTTATGCCAGGCAGCATAATCTGGACCCTGATTCAGCTTCCATTTCAGATGTCTTACTCTAATTGCCTTAGCTATTTCAGGAAGGGGCTAGCTTCTCTACTATCAAAGTGCACTTGGCAGCTCTTTCCAACTTTCATATTTGTGATTAACCTACCTTTTCCTCTCACTTGTGTAAGGCCTTTTCAAAGGGTGTTTTTCTGCTCCAGCCTCCTGTCAAGGATCCTTCCCCTCCTTGCAACCTTTCCTTTCTGCTGCAGTCTCTAACACAGAGCACCTTTGAGTCTGCTGCCACATGTGATATCAAATTTTTGTCATGGAAGATGGCTTTTCTAGTAGCCATAACTTCAGCTAGAAGAGTTTCAGAGTTGCAGGCTCTTTCTATCAATCTGCCTTTCATGGTGTTTCATAAAGACAGAGTGGCCCTTTGAACTAACCCTTCATTTATGCCTAAGGTTGCCACAGAAGCAAATCTGAATCAGTCAATTCAATTGCCCGTTTTCTTCCCAAATTTTTCTAATAAAGGGGAGTATTTTTTGCTTACACTAGATGTACATAGACAGTTACAATTCTACTTGGATAGAACAAAGGATTTCCGCAGGTCTGACCAGCTGTTTGTGGCATTCTGTCTTAACAGAAAGGGTCAGGCGGTCTACAAAGTTACTATCTCCCATTGGATTTTGATGTGCATCTCCATCTATTCATCGAAAAGGCTTATCCTTACCAGGTCCAATCACAGCTCATTCCACTAGGTCAATGGCTATATCAGCTGCCTATCTTGCCGGTCATTTTGTAGATGACATTTGTACGGCAGCCACCTGGTCTACTCCACACACTTTTGTCAGTCACTATGAGATTGACATAGGCTCTAAGAACAGGGCTTCCTTTGACTCCAGAGTTCTTCAGCATGTCCTTCTATGAGGCCACCCAGGATTTAGGGTACCTGGGGACTCTGACCCAAGAAGAGGAATGGTGACATGGATAACATCAGATAAAGAGTTATGCATTTACCATAACTTGGCATCTGTGTTATCCTATGTCACTATTCATCACTATCCCTCCCTCCTTTCCTCATCCTGTGTGATCTAGAGGAAGTGGTCTTCCTTAGCTGCTTTCTAGCTTTAGGTTAAACTTGATCTGAAGGGTTAGAGGGCAGCAAAGTATCATGGGAATGGGAGGAGCTCAAGCCTAGAAGCTCTCTGTAAAGTTGACAGCTCAAATACGGTGTCGGATCTTACGACCCAAGAGTGATGAATAGTGACATTGGATAACATAACTCTTTTTAAAACTAATGTTGAATTCTGATATATGTGATTTAACCAGTGATGCAGATATCATGTTTTCTGAAGCAATTTCTGACAGACTGTAGGCAAGAAAAACTGGAAAAGACAGTTCTCCATCCATAAATACATACAGTGCTGTCATGTCACATCCATTTTTTCTAGCAGCTCCATGAGCAGACACAATATTTACAATATTTAGATGGTTTGTGAGGAATGGAAGCAGATAGCTTGGCTTTTTTTCTAACACTGCACACACACTTTTACAGATCATTTAGACTCACCAGTACACCTTCTACAATACTATACTACTAAATTAGAGTGCAAAGTTCTCAACAAAGTTAATGTTCCACTTACTAAGGAAGGTGATGTCTAGGATCCTTAAATATCAATCCTCTTCCTAAACACTATTCTAGATGTATTGTTCCCATTTTCCTGTTTCCTTTTATTTCTATGCAATATATGCTTCCACTTTTCAAAAGATCCTTATATCTCTTTTATAGTATTCAGTACACCATGGTTTAGATTTTGATTTCCATTTTCTAGTAATTGCTTTTTTGACTCTATAAATAAGCTGCAATATTTCTCAAAACTGTCATAGAATGTTTGATTCAGTCTACTCTGTTTAAATGTTAGTTTTTCTTTATTGCTTAATACAGTGAATAAAGGTCTCACACATTAATTTATTAATTCATTCATTCATTCACTTACTCTTCAGTTACCTAATTAATCCAGCGGGGAGCTGGAACCTATCCATGCACTCAATATGTGCACAGCAGAGAAACTAATACTGGATAAGGTACTGTCCCATTTCTGGAGGTACACACATACACTCACACACACACACACACACACACACACACACACACACACACACACACACACACACACACACACACACACAAAACACATCTATGGGCAGCAATTTGGGAAACAGACAATTCACCTAGAGTACCAATATGGAAATGGAGAGAATCCAGAGCAACCAGCAAAAACCTGCATGTATAATATCAAGATTTTATTCAGCTTGCTTACAAAGGTTTGCCCAGATCAAAGATGACATAAAAACAGAAAGTAATATGAGCTTAGATACCAGTATAAACTTAAATAACATGTAAAGGTTAACAAGAAACTAGAAGTAAAGAAAAAAAATATTATCCCTATTATTGGAAGTTTACATTTACTGTAACCCTGAGCATTTTAAAAGTTGAATACTTGTAGGAACTTACCATTAGCTTAAAACAGTTAAAACTGCACTGAAACACAACTCTGTATTATCATAATAAGAATGTTTTACTACTGTTGGAGAGTAAACTCAATGAGGCTGTAACAAGTTGAGGATAACTTAGTAAACTCCAACTCCATAACTGTTTTCCATAGGCAATCACTTTCAGTGAAGTTCGTAGTTATGCACCAGCAGTCATTCATCTCTTTCTTAAGATTTTTCCCTTCTTCATGTTTGAACTTGGAATATATGTAGGTTAGGGGGGACTTACACCACACATAGGGACGGCAGGATGGCTTAACCTGCTACTGCTACAAAATCAGTGCTTACATATAAGTTTTTTCATTGGGTTGATTTTCAGGCCATTTGCGTTCTGCAAGCTTACATGTTGATGACTTCTTGAACCATAGTGTAAGGCAGGAAAAAAGACAAAAAAATGAAAAAAAAAAAAGTGAAGTTGTATAAATTGAACTTACTATAAATGTAGACATTTAAATGATCACTGCTGCAGTAGCCTTAACTAGATAGGTTATATCCTGCCAGGGATATAACAGGACATAACAGCTGGCCAGCTTCCATGTCTTAAGGGCACCTTTTACACACCCAAACTTTCAGGCAGCTGGAGCTGTGCTGACTGAAAGACAAGGTTGGGCACAAGGCCCTTCAGAGCTTTCCTGCCAGGAGAGAGAGAGGGAGGCTGACTCCTGAAATGCAAGGAACAGCAAAAAATAAATTTCCACATCCTGGCATAAAAAATACACACCAAAAAAAGGGGGGACAGAGAGAAAGTGGAGCAGTGATAATTTGACATCTATTGCTTTAGTAAGTTCAGCTTACACAACTGAATTATGTTCATCATATTGATTACTGCTGCAGCAGCCTTAGCTAACTATATTTGGGAGGTGGTAAGAGAAGAGTCCAGGAGACCCTGGAAAATGGTCCTAGCACAGATTGATCTAGACGTAGAGAAGGACTCAAGCTTGTAGTGTTTTGTAAAATTATGTACAGAGGACCAAGTAACAGCTCCTGGAGTACTTCTAGAATCCAACTTGGGCCCTGGTAGAGTGGGCCTTGACCCTCCCTGAAATAGTTTTGCTATGGTGAGTATGGAAAAAGGCAATAGCTTTAAACAACCATTTGGAAATAGTCTGTTTTGAGACAGGTTGTTCCTTCTTCTTAGCTTCACAAGAAATGAATAATTGATCCAAGATCTGAAACATTTAGTTCTGTCAATACAGTACCTGAGTTGTCTGTGGACATCTGAGGTATGGAGTATCCTTGCTCCCTCATTTGTAGGTTCAGAATACAAAACTTGGCTTAAAGTAAACTTGGATACCACTTTAGGCATAAAAGAAGGCTTAGTTCAGTAAGAAACCCTGTCACTAAAGAAAATGAGATAGGGTGACTCATCATAAGACCTTGCAAGTCAACAGGATTAGCTGGTTCAAATGGAGCAAGTGTTAGCTTGTCTAGCAAAATATTGTGAACCCAAGAAGGGGCCACACTGGTTTTCTTAGAGGCTTCTTATGCAAAACCACTTTCAAGGACATATTGATATAACACTGCATTGAAAAGGGAGGATACATGGGTAGATATGCTGAAATTGCTTGTAAATGAACCTTGATAGAGGAATAAGAAAGGGCATAGGATAGTAATACACACAAATATTGTAACACCAGAGAACAACTACTCCTGAATGTGTGATGGTTTTATTGTTGTCATCAACTAGAAAACCATTTCCATTTGCTAACATATGATTTTCTAGTAGCAGTCATTCTTAACTCCATTAATACTTTCTCCACTTCCTCAGTAAATAGATGCCTAAAATTAATTAAGACCCTATCATCTAGGTAGTCAATTGAAGATGATTGATTATGGGGTGCGTCAAACACCCCTGTTCTTGCCAAAGGAAAAAATGGAGAGTCAGACTTTCTGGAAGATAATAGAAGCCAGGGAGGGAGGGGGGTCACAAGATCTCTTTCATAGTCATTCAGATTTATTGGACTGTCCTTGGTTTTTGGATGTTGGAGACTTGTTTTTGGAACTCCTTACCATATCTTCTTAAAAAGTCTATCTATCTGAATTTTGTTGAGGTTGTTTATTCTGTTTTTTGCCAAAATTGACAACTGAGGAGACAGAAAACCCATTGGATAATTTGGAAAAGCAGGGCTGAAACATCTTACAGATTACCTGGATCCTTTCATCACACTTTTTGATCACCTCTAAAGCAGAATAGGAAAACAGCAGTGGCAGCTCGTGATATCAGACTGCAGCCCACCCCCCAGCTGTGAACCACAATAGTACAGTCCTACAAATCCTCCTAACTGCACATAGAAAGTGTGTGTAACATGCCTCAGTTGATTTATACTGGTGGCTAGAGAAATGATGGTTAGAGAATACCTCAGGCTTGAACCCTGTACCTTGGGTGCAGGTAACAAGAGCCTGAATTCCCTACCCACCACCATTTGTGAAACTTTTGCAGATTTTTGCCTCATATTTTGTTCTGTTCTGTTCCTCATAAAATCTGTGGTTTCTGAATGTTTAATTTCTTAAATAGTTGGTGCAGTGGTAGAATTGTTGCCTCACAGCTAGATGTTCTCTGGTTTGATTCTTGGCTGGGGTGCCTTCTGTGTGGAGTCTGCATGTCCTCCCTGTGTTTGTGTGGGTTTGCTCTCGTGTCCTCCCATGTTACAAAGACATGTCTGCAGTATTTCTCCCTGGGTCTCTGCTGAAAATTGACTTTTGTTCCAAGTCAGACTTTCCTGGTTAACAAATGTTAAATAAATAAGATTGACAGGCATTTGAATTTCAGGCTACATATTCTTCAGAAAGTGCATAGTAACACAAAACCTTTTATTCTAGCAAATTTCTAAGCTTATAAGATGAATATTTGAAATTTGTCCCTAGTTTTAGGACTGTATTCCCCCATTATTGGCTTTGTCCACTTTTTTTGTGCTAAGGTTGAGAACTATGGTGAGAACTGAATTCACTGAATATGTTTGAGGGCTGTATTCCCCCATTACTAGCTTTGTCCAGGTGTTTTGTTTTAGACGTTGACAGCTATGGTGAGAACTGAATTTACTAAATGGTAGCCATTTTTAAGTTTCAGTCTTCCTCTCTTTCATAAATCAGTTGATTTGGCATAGTGGTATGTTACTCCGACTGTTTTGCACAGGGTCCTTGGCAGTGAAATGTATGGTGGTAACACAGCATTTTATTCTAGCAACTTTCCAAGATTATACAAGCAATGTTTAAAATGTCTCCCTGTTTTTTGGGCTTTTGTCCCTCCCCAATACATTTTGGCTTTTTCCAGATTTCTTGTACTGCAAAGTTGAGAGAAACAGCTGAGTGTCGAGTATATTTTACAAGGAGCTGAGAGCTGCAGGGGAAGAGAAGTTTAGTGCTCTTTATGCTGAGTATGCGTGTATTGGTAATAGCACAACAGGTAGTGTACTTGCTTTTGATGCAGAAGGCTGTGGGTTCTACTCCCACAGTATGTAGATGCATTGCTGATATTGTACTGTGTTGTAAACGGGGTGGATGCTGCCATCTTGAGAATGTCCTCTTTGGCAAAGATACCTAGTAACTATGAACCCGTCCGTTATTTGCCATCCATTCCCTATTGCAATATTACTAGCTTATTTTTTTATTTGTAGATGAAACAATGAAATATAAAGTTGTTTGCTAGCAGCAACATCTTCATTAATTACAGATATTTTTAATGTGGAATTATTTAGATAACTTTTACTTCTGCAGAGATTGTGCATATTTACTGATACTTGTGGAATGTAGAAGTTTGAGTAGACTTTTATGATGGAAATGTTCTCAATTGGGGAGTTTTGTCACTGTTGGTGCATGCATTTTCTTTCATTGTTTACTGGAAAATGTTCAAAACAATAAATTTAAAACACCCTCTAAAAACTGTACTGTATTATACAAGGAAAAAAATTTAATACAATCAGGAAGGTCCATCACAAAACACATGAATGTTTTGTGTGCAAGGGGGCCTATCATTTGAAAATATCCCAAAGTTGATCTTTATCTGCCGCTAGCCACATGTACTTTCTTTGAATGTGGGTTTCATTGCTGTTTCAATGAATGTGAGTTTAAAGGGCAGAGAAGTTTTAATGCTAAGTCTGTTTTCATTGTGAGACTGCATTGCTTTGTTTAGCAGATATCTTAGTGTTTGTGATGTAAAATGTAAAATAAAACTTTCAAATGAAGACCAAATCATTGTAGAAGTAAAGCAGGATGCACATTAGTGTTTATGGTAAATTTGCTGAAATAGCCAAGTAAAGGGACATTGGAATGGCTGCAGGTGGAGGCTCCATTCAACCATGATTTTGTGAGGGGGAAGGGCAGAAAACTCAAAGACAGCCCCGGCTAAACTATACCTCTCAACTGTCAGGATTTTCACAAAATGAATAGAATTTTGCTTCTTATTTTTGGTTTGTTCCTCATAAAATTTGTGGTTTTCTGGCAAATCATTTAGGAATTAAGTCACTAAACAATGACAGACATTAAGTTTCAGGCTTCATAACTTTCAGAAAAATGCATGCTAAAGCAAGACCTGTTATTCTATCAACTGTTTCAGTTTATATAAGAGCAATTTTTAGCACTGTTTGTATGTTCTTCCAATATATTTGGCCTTGTCCAGATTTCCTGCAGTAACAGGTTGAAAGGTACATGCAAATAAATTGCTTTATAGACTTAGGCTTCTCCAAACCTCTCAACTGTCCCTGATTTTGGCTCAAAATGTTGCTCTTCCCCTAATAATCCATCCGCAAAATAGCAGTTTTGGAAGAAAATGTGGAGGATTTACAATTAATAAATAACTGTAATAATCAGAGTTATAGATTACTTTTATTTCAGAAATGCATGTAGATTCTTTTATTTTGTCAGCTGCTCAAGTAAGCAGTACTAATATTAAAAAAGTGTCCCTTCTTTGATAGGTTCCCAACTGTATTGTGTGACTATTTTATATTTTTGTATCACATTGTTGGTCCATTTTTTCATAAAATTGTGGTTTTCTGGCAAATTAGTGGTGAATCATTAATGACTGGTTAGAAAATAATGACAAACATTTGCGTTTCTGATTTCTTACCCTTCAGAAAATGCATACTAATGTAAGACCTACTATTCTATTATCTTTCTAAGTTTATAAGAGCAATATTTAAAAGTTGTTCTTTTTTTTTGCCTTTGCCCCGCTTCTATGTATGGCTTTGTCCAGATTTCTTGCTCTGAGGTTGAGAGGTATGAAAAATGTGTCAGGGCCATCACAGTCAGCCAGAGACATTTCAAATTGTGACATACTTTTTGCACCCCACTACCCCACATAGTGACTCTGGATGTGTCCAAGCAAGGCAAGGAGCAGTTATGCAGTGTAAGTGTGCAGAGTATCCCCCATGCAAGGTAGACACAAGTACTACAGTGGTTTTTCATCTGTCCTTGATTTTGCAGAATGTTCTGGTTTCTGTCATATTTTTATACTGTTGATTTATGCTTATTATGATTCAGAAAGTGCCTGTTGCTCTGCGTCTAAGTAGCAATGCTTTAATGGCCATCAGGGAAGCTTGTCTGAGATTGTAAGATGCAAGTAAGCTTTAATAAGCATACTGTTAAAGAATTGCCAACATTGAAAGCCTTTCTGTTGTTGCCATGCAGAGAATACTTACATAACCAGATAACGTATAAGACTTTGGTATTGAAATGCATATGACAGTATTTGTAATAAAGCACAGGATTACATTATTTTAAGAAGCTCATTACATTTGTTGGATGCAGGCAGGAAGCAGCTACTGCAGTAGTTATCATTCAAGCATCCACTCTTATGGTATGGTTACTGTACTATGTTCTGCTTCTTGATCACTGCTACAGTAACCTAGAAGGTCAAAGGAAAGGGGGTCCAGGTGCCCCATGAAGAATAGTTCTAGCAAAGCCTGACCTAGACCAGGAGAAGGTATCCAGCTTGTAATACTTTGTAAATGTATATACAGAGGGCCAAGGTGCTGCTTCAAGAACACTTCTTGAGTCCAATCCTTTCCAGAAAGTGAAAAAAAGATGAAGCCAAGGCCCTGGTGGAGTGTGCCTTGACCCTGCCTGGAAATGTTTTTTTGTGGTGGGAATAATAAACTACAATAGCCTGAGACAACCATTTGGAAATAGCCTTCTTTGACACAGTTGTTCTTTCTTACTTTCACAAGAAATTAATAACTGATTGGAAGATTTTGTTCCATCAAGGCAGTACCTGACCTGTCTGTGCACATCCAAGGTATGAAGTATCCTTTCTTCCTCACTTTTGGGATCAAGAAGAACACAAGACTAATTTTTTTTAAGGTAAACTTGGATACTACTTTTGGCATAAAAGAAAGATTAGTTCTCAAGGAAGCCTTGTATCTGTGGAAAATGAGATAAGGTTGACTCACCGTAAGAGCTTGCAACTGAGATTCTCTTCCTGTAGAGATCACAGCAATGACTAGAAGTGATTTTCTTGTTAAGAACCTCAAGTCAGTCAGATGAGCTGGTTCAAATGGAGCAAATGTTAACTTGTCTAACACAAAATTGAGATTCCTAGGTGGAGCCACTGGTTTTCGTGGATGTCTCTTATGCAATATTCCTTTCAAAAGCATTTTGACATGAGAATGCCTTGAAAGAGGGAGATCAATGGACAGATATGCTGAAGTGGCCAAGAAATGAACCTTGATAGAGGATTAAGATATCCCATAGAAAAGTAACTCACACAAATATTGTATAACAAGAGAATCATTAGTCCTTTATGGTTGCTAGTTACGTGTTTGACAACAACTTGGAAAACCTTTTCCATTTTTACTAATACCTGATTTTCTAGTAGCAGGCCTTCTTAACTCTATGAGTCCCTGCTGCATGTCCTTAGTAAACAAGTGCCTAAAAGGTATTAAGGCCCTATCATCCATGCAGTCATTTGAAGTTGTTTGGGGTTGGGATGTATCCAAAATCCTTTTTCTTGTGTGGATAGATCCAGTCTGTGAGGAAGCATGTGGTAATTGCACCTGGCCATTTCCAAAAGAAAGGAGAACCAATGGATATCACTGGAAAGGGTGGAAAAGCATACTGGAACATTTCTGTCAAAGAAAAAGAGAAAAGCATCTGTCTTCCAGGCATTTTAGTATAGGGTTCTAGAGCAGAATATTGCCAGCTAATTGTTTAGAGAAAGGGTAAATGGGTCTATGTTGGAACTCCCCACAGATAGATCAAATCTTGGAAGACCCCATGATCTAGTTTGCATACATGAGGGTTTGCCCTGTCCTACTCAGTTTGTCTGTCACACAATATTGCTCTTACAGAAAGAAGGATGTCTGTAGAGTGAGATTCTGTTGTGAAGCTATATCCCAAGCTAACATGGCTAGTCTGAGAAGGTGGTACAGCCTGGATCCCCTCTGTTTGACTGTACTAGATGATTACGGTATTTCCTGAAACAACTTGAAGAGGTTCTGGGGACTAAAGATGATTCAGAGAATTGAGTGTCTTGATTAGGCCAAGCATATTTTTTGTATTTATGTACTTGAATCTGTCCAGGTGTCCCTCACACCCTGCACTATTATCCCTCCTGAAACTGTTCCCAAGGCAAAGTCTGAGACATCTGAGATGAATGACTGCTTTGGAATGGGGAGAGATAAGAGGAAATCTGAATTTAGGGTATTTGCTGTCCCCACCAAGTAATTTTTCTATTAACAGACCTTAACTCTGAAATTTGAAAAGACAAGGGACGTTGATCCTGGAACCAAAGAGACTTCATGTACCATTGTATCTTTCTCATGTGCAGTCTTGTCTGGGTTATCATGAGTATCTTGCATGCCATGAAACCCAAAATCTTGAGATATTCCTTCACAGTGACCGAAGTCTGAGTGGAAAACTGTAGACATAGAGCTATAAATGGGTTCATAGGTAGGTACTAGGCTATTGGCCGTAGGGCCTATACAAGCCTAGCTATAAAGGTACCCTGGCTTTCGCCACCCAAGAAAACCACAGAAGTGATCCCCGGGGTGAATTTCCTATTACCCATCCAATCATCAAGATTTTTCTTGAAGAGTGCTAATGAGGAGCTCTGTTTGACATAGATAGGTAGTCTGTTCCAAGTCTCTGGGACAGGATTCTATCCCTCCAGCATGTTCTGTTTATTGCCATGACAAGGTTTAGGTCCCCAGAGCGTGTAGCTCGGAAGGATTGGGATTTCTTTAAGTGGAGCATGTCCATCAGCTCTGGGTTTGACATAGCTTTGTATGTTAGGCAGAGATTGCCTCTGAGTAGGCGATATGCGATGGATTAAAGCTGGAGTTTTTTGAGACGGTCTGCGTAAGGCATCTGTTTGAGGCCAGTAATCCTCTTTGTGAGGTATTTTTTCGGCCTTTCCAGTTGTTGTAGATGTCTTGTGAGGTACATACCAAAAGGGGCATTGTACTCTATAATGAGTCTAATGAGTGATGAGCAGAGGTGAACAATGACCTCTTTTTTTCTGGATGAGAAACCTTTTGTGATGAGGTGTGCCACGTAGAAGGATTTCCTGACCACTGTGGCGATGTGATCATCAAAGGAGAGACTACAGTCCACCTGTGTCCCAAGGTCTCTTATCACACTTTCGGTATTAAGTAGACTACTGCCTATGTGGTAGTTCATGGGTACAGAGTTTTTTACTAAAGGGGATGACAATGCACTTTTTGGCATTGAGCTTGAGACCATGGCTTTGACACCAGGCATCTGTATCAGTGAGGCCCTTTTGTAGGATGTCCACATCATTAGGAGTTTCGATTAAGGCTCCTAGTTCACAGTCATCTGCAAATTTTGTTAGCCAAAGACCTTCTGTGTTAGCCTATACTTCAGAAAAGTAGATACCAAACAGGAGAGGACACAGGACTGAACCCTATGGTACTCCACTTGTCATTGGTCTGAAGTCTGATTTGGAGTCTGCTACTTTCACAGTGTGGGTTCTGTCAGTAAGTCAGTTGGCAACCCATCTTGTGACCTAGGGATTTATACCTAGTTTAGTGAGTTTATCTATATTTCCAGAGTGGGGGATGCTGTTGAACGCTTGGCAAGATCTAGATAGGCTGTGTGTACCACCTTACCCTCATCTATGGCTTTGGTGACTACTTCAAAGAAGTCTATCAGGTTTAGGAGACATGATCTGCCTTTTACTAACCTGAACTGTGTGGGGTCCAGAGTTTGGAGATCTCCAACATCTTTGTTTATGAGTTCCATGATGATACGTTCCATGGCCTTGCAGACCAGGCTCATAGCCTAATGGGGTGGTAGTTCCCAGGGTCTGTTGTGGCCCCCCCTTTGTGTAGTGGGATAACCGTTGTGGTGCGCCATTCAATGGGCACAAAGCCTGAGGTGAGGCTATGATTAAACATGGTACTTAGGTGGGGTGCCAGTTCATTCTGTAGTTCATGTAGAAGGCAGCCTGGGATGTTGTCAGATCCCATGAATGCTGTGTTCTTGGCTTTGGAGAGTGAGGTTTTTACCTGTGCAGCTGTGATTACAGGAACTTTGCATTCTTCCGGTATAAAGATGGGCCCTTTAGGGGGTGAGAGTGGGGTAAAGTTAGCACTGAATCTATCTGCCAGGATGTTGTCAATATCAGTTGGTTCTGTATATTTAGTGTCATTGTGCTGTAACTCAGAGCAGATCTGAGTGTTGCCATTGAGATTCTTGACATAGCTATAGAGTGCTTTGTGGTTGTCTTTAGAATCAGTGGCAATTTTGTTTTCATAACTAGCTTTGGACGATTTTATGAGGGATCTCAGCTTCTTATTGAGGCTGACTAGGGAGTTCCTCCAATCATGGGATTTTACTCTTTTTTGCAACAGTTTCTTTCTTCTGCTGTAGAGTTTGTTTATGGCAAAAGACCACCAGATTGGCTTCCTTTGTTTGGAGGATAGCATCTTGGTTCTGTTAGGGATAGCACGATCCATGCACTCGTGTAAGTGCTTATAAAGTGCATTTGTGTAGGATTCAGCAGTCGTACCTCTATTGTCCATCTGCATGGGTGTCGTGAAATTTGCCACTTCTGTCTTAAGAAGCGTGAAGTTGGCTTTGGAGAAATTTTTTACAGTTGTTTTCCTAATGGGGGGTGGGAGCAGGATGTGGATGTCTAGGGTGATTAGCTTGTGGTCGGATCTGACCAATGAGGAGCTGACCTCTATTGTGGAACACCAGTCACCCATGTTGGTGAAGACCAGATCTAGGATATTGCTGCCCCTGGTGGGGGTGTGGATAAGTTGATCCAAGGTGTTGGAATTGATGATTTCCAGAAAACGTTGAGCAAAAGAGTTGGTACATGAGTAGTTTTCCCAGTTAATGGTAGGGTAGTTGAAATCACCCATTATTAGATTGTTGGGTTGTAACTTAATATTTTCCAGTGTATCAAGAAAAGAGGAGTGGGAATCCTGGGGCATGGTGGGGGTCTGTAGCAAGCTACAATCTGGATTGCGGTTTTGCCAAGAGTTAGTTGAACTTGGATAATCTCGGATGCATTATGCTGAGCAACTAGCTTGGAGGTGTGGATATCCTTAATGAATATGGTCATGCCTCCACCTTTAGTGTTTCGGTCTGGGTTTGGTGGCCAAAAGGTGTGGTATGAATTATAGCCTGGTAATGCAGGGGTGCTCTCTGGAGCTTTGAACCAGGTCTCTGAGACTGCAGAGATGTCAATGTTCTCCATTTTAAAGAGTGCCACGAGTGAGTGCATTTTGAGGTTTAGACTTCTAGCATTGATTAGCATTACCCTCAGATTTTGCTTGCTTGTACCTGTTACAGTGGTGAATTTGTCATTTGAACCTTGCCTAAAAAAGGCACTATAGGGGTTGCAAGAGCCTTTGCCAGTATCCGGAATCCCAAGCTGACAGGTGCAGGCCATCTCTGGCAAAGCAGCGTGGTCTGCCAATCATGTCATCCCAGGCAGACAGATACTGTATTCCCTTAGAATGACACCAGAAGCTTAGCCAATTGTTAAAGTCAATCATTTTGTCCTTGTACTGTGGTACCATTCTGGGTGATGGCAGGATGCTACTCAGGGCTAGGGTTATACCTGCCTGGGCTACAAGATCGGAGAGCTCCTCCATGTCTCTTTTCATGTAGTCCAGGGAGGTACGCCTCAGGTCATTCAATAGATCTACTTTTTCCTGTGGAAGAAAAGCTGTTTGAATGGAGGTGTCTAGCTGACACTTCAGGAACACAATCCTGTGTGAAAAAGCCAATAAGAACGTTTGAATATTTTGTTGAAACCCCAGCTTGTGTAAGAGATCTCACCCAAGTGAGAGATTCCTGACATTTTGGAAAAGACTCTGCAAAGGTAAGTAAGTTATCTAAATATGGAAAAAAGAAGATGGATACCCTGTAGCCTGCAAAAAGTTGTAACTGGTGCTAGCCACTTAGGGAACACTCTTGGTGCAGTGGATAGTCCAAAGAGTAAAGTAGAGAACTGATAATGTGATCCAGCAGACACACAAACCTTAAGAAAAGCAAAGCCTGATGTCTGGATGAAAAGGAATGAGATGATAAGCATCTTTTAAATACAGAGTTACCAGGAAACTTGAATGAGGAAGAGGGAACAGATCATGAAATTACAACATTTTGAAGTTAAGCATTATCACAAACAGACCTAAGAAGAAAGGCCCAGAAATGGTCTGCAAGAATCTTCTTTCTATGGCACTAAAAGACATTTGTCAAGTTGAGAAGGAGGGGCTGGTTCTGTCACTCGCTGGAACAATATTAATGAAGGACAGGTGTAAATAAAAGAGTCTGGTCTGGTGGATGAGGAATAACTTCCTGGCAAGGAGGAACATCCTCTCACTGCTATCTATAACCTTGATGAATGATCTTCAGAAAACATTTGTCTGAAACTATCTGTAGCCAAAGAGAAAAATGGAGATTCAGACCTTCTTGAAAAGAAAATTAACTGCTAGGGGGAGGGGGGTAATAAATTCCCTTAAATAGTCTAACTAACTAGTTGGACTGTCCTTGGTTTTGGGGTTTCCTGGATCCTTTTGAAATACCCTAGCTATTAGGCCAAAATTGAATGTGGGGTTAGAAAATCCCTATAAACTTTTGTCACACTTTTTGATCACTTCTTCAGCAAGGAACCAAAATGTGACTCTCTGACTAAAAGAGAAAACATAATATCATTATTCACATCCTCATCAGGGGTTCTGAGAATGCAGCCAGGTAAACCTCCTCAAAACAGGATCAGAGGTGTTAACCCAGGCAGCATTATTAACTGAGTCAAACACACACTGAAAACAGAGTGCAATAACTAATACAGTAAAAGAAACTAAATATTTCAAAGCAGACCAAACATTTCTCATATTTTTAAAATTAGAATAAACATTAACATGTGAGCTGGTAATTCAGAATTCTGAAAATCAAAGTTGCAGAATCAAACTTGAAAAGAGACCTCTGCTCTGTCTCTTGTCAGTCAAACAGAAATTAGAACAGGTCAGTAAGGAGTCACATGCAAGTTAGAACAGGTCAGTTAAGGTTAATCATCCATGAACTGAGGGGGTGGAGCTAGGAAGTAAACCTTCTATTTAAGGGGTAAAATAAAACATTTCAGAGCTTTACTGAAACGGCTCACCCACTTTGCCACAGCTTGCTGTGAGGGGAAAGGTTAGTTTGCTTTGTATTTCTTGTATTTTGTATTACTTTATTGCCTTTTTCTATTTTGTATACTATGCTTTGTTTTCTTTACACTGTGTGTATTCTGCTTTTTTAACTGCATATTAAAACTTGAAAAGAGACCACAGCTCTGTCTCTTGCAAGCCAGACAGAATTTCCCTCCCTCTCACCCTGTTACCGTTGTGTTTTTAAACACCACTGTCTTTCTAATTGCCTGCCCCTTATGTTAATTTGACTGTATATCCCGTTCCCTCTCTCATTTCACTGGCTGGTGTGAGTAAGCACAAAATTATCGTTTTGTGAAATCACTCCCCTTCTACTATTTATTTATTGGCCATCATACTGTATTCCATAGTACCAGAATACAAAACTGCCCACTCCCTTTCAGTCTATCTTGCTTTTTTAAAAATAGTGGCTTTCCACTAAAACTTAACTTTTTAGACAACTAAAACATAAGTTGCCCACTTTCATATCTAACTGCTTAATGCACACTGCAGTCTTTAGGATAAACCATTTTTTTCATCTTACCTTTAAGCGGATAAACCATTTTTTTTCATCTTACCTTTAAGCAACTATTGCAAGAACAGTTATTGCAGAGCCCACATTCAGCCTGTCAGTAGTCATCTTGGGATTAGTGTTTCTGTTTTCTCCTGGTGAGAGAAGGTGCACATGGACATTATTTCCTGGAGACTGCTGATCACCAGAAAGCCTAATAACTGCTTTACAGGTGACAGCTTGGATTCTGTGCTTATTATCTGATCCTGGTGAAAGAAGGAACAGAGCACATTGATTCCTGACTGTTTCTGGTTGGAGAGTGAGTGTCTGTGCTTAACATACCTGATTGGTCTGGTTGCTAATCAAGGCATCTACCAGAAAAAGGCTACAAGCCTACAGACTCTTGCATCATCTGAGACAAGACTGTGGATCACCAAACAGACTGTGGCCTGCTTTGCTTCTTGGGATTAGTGCTAACATTTTGCTTCTGGTGAGAGAAGAAGCAAAGGAGCATTGTATCCCAACAAAGTGAAGATGTGGTAAGACCAGCATTAGTAATAGCCAGACAGTGCCATTCACGCGACTCCCCTCTTTTCATCATTCTTGACAAGCTAATTCTTTGTTTTCAATAAGTGCTGCTTTATTTGTTTCTAACTTCAAAATATCTGCCTTAATACTTCATCCTTAAATTTTCAGGATGTATGTGTTTCCCCTCAAGTGTTTGGCAGTGCTCTGTACAGACTGAGATACCTTGAGTGACATTTTTCCTGTAAAAGCACAATTGAAATTTCTCCATTACCTAGTTGCACACAGGACAACTAGTTTGCAGTGACAAGCACTGTCTACATAGTTGCAGACCAGATACTCATGACAGTAATTGATATTCTCACTCCAGCTGTCTAATCAATAAAAAAAGGTATGTTTTTATGGATATGAACTTTCCTACTGTCTCTGTTACTGGCTCAGTGGATATGGATATCCTGATACAATACAGAAATTGCCTAATGTTTACTGACAACCAGTTAATTCTCAAACAAACTGATATGGTATGTGAGAGATCTATTTACAAAATGTCACTGGAGGCAAAGCTCTCACATAAAAGTACACCTAATGTCAATAAGGTTGTCGGTTGTCAGTAGTACATACGCTGCACCCATCATGCACAATTCAAAGCAGACATACAGACCCACATATGCTGAGGCACTTACATGTAACCTTCCTAAACCACAAAGACCTCCTAGATGAAGTACACATAACAAATACCCTCAGCAGCCCCAAATGCACTCTTTCAAAACAACAACCACATCAACACACAGAGATACATTTCATGAAGCCTCTACCTCTAAACCCATAAGGCCAGTCACCACACAATCCAACATTCTAGTCATTAGAGACTCCATTATGAGACACACTGATGTCCCTCACACCAGGTTGAGTAAGGAGAAAGTTACTGTCAGTTGCTTATTAGGGGCTAGGATCCACCACATTATGCATGCACTCAGGTCATTGGACCACAATTACCAGTATGACTCAGTCATAGTCCACGTGGCAGTAAATGGCCTGAGATGTACCTCCCTAGACTATATGAAAAGAGATATCATGAACCTCTTGGAATATGTGTTGAAGGCGGGTATGAGCCTAGCACTGAGCCGCATTTTACCTTCTCCAAGGATGATACCACAATATGAACAAAAGATGTTTAACATTAATAATTGGCTTACTTTCTGGTGTCATTCTAAGGGGGTGCAGTATTTGTCAACATGGAAGGAGATGGTCATCAGACCATGCTGCTTTCCCAGGGATGGTCTGCACCTCTCCACTCTAGGATTTTGAATATTAGCTAAATCATTGTCTTCCCCCATAGTGCCTTTTTTAGGCACTGCCAAACTGAAAGTACTTCTGATATAGCAAATCAAAACCAAGAAAATCTAAAGGTATTACTGCTCAGTGCTAGGAGTCTAAACAAAAAACTCCACTTCCTAGTAGCTCTCTTTACCCTAGAGAATGCTGATGTCTGTGCGGTCACTGAGACATGGTTTAAAGCCATGGAGAGCACACCAACTGTGCAAGATTATAATTCCTTCCACACATTTAGGCCAACTACTTCACAGGCAGGAACTAAAGGTGGAGATGTCTCTATTTACATCAAAAATAAATATACTTCAAGGCTGATCAAACAGGGCAATGCACTTGAGCTGCTCCATATTCAAATCACCATATGTAAGATCCAATACCACTTCCTTGCAAGCTATAGGTCCCCCTCTATGACTCAGGAAACCCATACCATGTATTTAAACTTATTGAAAACACTCACTGTCCAGCCCAATACCATATTCTTGGGTGACTTTAATTACTCCACTATTAACAGGGAATCATATACAGCACCAACCGTACATGCACAGAGATTCCTGGATTTTGTAAACACAAACTCCCTGGACCAGATATTGGATCTGGTCCTCACTAATATGGGAGACTGCTGCACTCCCCCTACTGTAATGCCTTCCCTAATAAGGTCAGACCATGTGGTCTCCTTTGAAGTAAAAATAACACCTGGACCCCCAGCTAAACCTGGAATATTCAGAAACTATTCTAAGGCCAACATCCTGCTATTAAATGAGAACCTGGCAAAATTTCAAGCCCCCATAAACCCTGAGAACACTTCTGCCTATGCAGAATTGTTCACAGAAACGTGTACACGCATGTTAATAGCTGCATAGAGGCAGCTGTACCCACCAGGAAGAAGTACAGAACTAACTCAAAATACAAGCCACCCTGGTGGAATCACAAAATCAATTGGCTGTATAACTGGAGGAAGAAAATCATGGCAAAAATTGAGAGGTGCAGCACCCAGCAGGATAAAACCACTCTCATCAAACTAAACCACCAACTCAGAGGACAAATAAAGTCTATCAAAACCAAACTCGAGGTAAGTTTGGCCTCCTAGGCCAAGGACAACCACAAAGCATTATTTAGCTATGTACACAACCTCAAAAGCAATACACAATTGTGTGTAGAGCGCATTGCAAATGGAGCCATCTATACTGAGCCAGAAGATATAGCAAACCTCCTGGCTGATAAACTCAGCTCCAAATTTGCTCCTCTCTCCCCCTCAACCTTGCCTCAGAAAATATCATGAAATATAACTCCCCCTACTATCACTAGAGAACAAGTCTTTAATGCTCTCTCTAAGACCAAGAACACTGCATCAATAGGCCTAGACAATATCCCAGGATGTCTTCTAAATAGTATGAAACATGACATATCAGGGCCTCTGGAATTACTATTTAACTGTACCCTCCAAACAGGCTTTATGCCGTATGAATGGAGAAAGGCAACAGTCATCCCTCTGCACAAAGGTGGGCCATCTACAGATCCTGGAAACTACAGACCCATAAGTCTCACTAGTCTTACATGTAAAGCCATGGAAAGAATTATCATGGAGATGATCAATCAAGATATAGTAAACTTACAGACACTGGACCAATGCAGTTTGGTTTCGTCAGGGGTAGATCATGCCTACTTAACTTGGTGGACTTCTTTGAAAAGGTCACAAAAGCAATGGATGAGGGCAAAATCATTCACATTGCCTACCTTGACCTGGCCAAGGCATTTGACACAATAACCCACTCAGGCATTGTTGACAAACTCAAATGGATAGGTACAACACTTATGTCACCAGGTGGATAACCAACTGGTTCACAGACAGGACCCAGGAAGTTAGAATTGGGGAGTCTACCTCTACAAAGAGGCCAGTCACGAGTCCCTCAGGTATCAGTCCTTGGGCCGCTACTTTTTGCTGTTTACTTCTCAGAAGTCAAGGCCAATGTCAGTGGTATTTGGCTGAATAAATTTGCAGATGATTGCAAATTAGGAGCTGCTATTGAATCTCATACTGACACAAATGTTCTCCAGGAGGGGCTGACACAGACAAACAACTGGTGTCAGAGTAATGAACTAAAACTAAATGCCAAGAAATGCATAATAGTATCCTTTGGGAAGTCATCCATCCCTGGTAACTATCATATCGACAACACACCCTTTAGAGTTGACCCAGTAGTCAGGGACTTAGGGACACCCATAGATAGTAATATAGACTTTGATCATCACGTGTCTACAGTGGTGAGGAAATCATTCTATGTTGTGCAACTTACAAACAAAGGTATGGCTTCTAGGTCCAAGTAAGTCATTGTTCCACTGTATTCGCCATTCATCAGATCTATCATTGAGTACAATGCCTCCTTTGCTATGTACCTAACCAGGCATATTCAACAACTGGAGCATCCACAGATGTTCCTCACTAAAAGAATACAGGGCATAAGTAAAATATCCTATGCAGACCACCTCAAGGCCCTATCCCTGTATTCTGGCTCCTACAGGCTTTTGAGGGGTGATCTATGCCTGGCATAGAGGGCATTGTCAGACTCCACTCTGATGGACCTCCTGCATATCCACAAAACAAACAGCACCAGAATTACCCATTCTAAACATTTAAACATTGCCCATGATATAAATAGGACCTGCTGGAGAAATAGGTATGTACTCTAGAGACTACCCGGTCTACTGAACAGGCTGACACATTCTGGAAGTAGTCTGAAAGAGAGATGAATCCCAAAGAGAGAATCAGAAAATGAACTCTCCTCTGATTCTGAATCAGAAAACTGTTGAGAAAACCTGTATCTGTCCCTTCATCTTCCTGTCCAGACTCAGAGTCTTAAATATCTTCAGGAAAGCAGCTATCCAATTTCCTTTTACCAGAAAGCCAGAAATAAATAGGGCCAAAAGTTTGAATAAAACCCTGAGTCAGACCCAATAAACTGCTTCTTCTGTCTAAGGACATTTTTGGAGGATATATGTTTAATTTTCTGTTCCTTTTTGACAGAAAGATGTGGCCAACACTGTTATAAATGTCAGCAGTAGGTTCCCCAGGGATGAGCACAACATTCTGACAAAACAATGAACTCTTCCTTGTCCATTCTCCCAGGACCAACAAGAGTGGCTCTCCCTTGCTTGCTGAAGAGACTGCAACAGCCTCAGAGGATGTGGCTAACACCGACAACTATAGTAGCTGTAGGTACTACACCAGAGGGATCCAGCATAAAAGATAAGTGGTCACAGCAGAGTCATCCACCTATGGCTGAGGCAAATTGCTAGCCTGCTATGATGGCCAAGGCTGTTTACTTAACTTTTTTTTTTTTTATTGCTATTAGAAGGACCAACTGTTCCGTGGTGCCTCTTTCCCGGGAAAACAATCAACAAAATCTGGTAAAAGTTTAAAGTGTTTAAAAGTCCCTAAACACAGTAAAAAGGACACCTTCCATCCCTAAAACATAAAAAGGTAATGTACAGCACTAAACAGCAAAACCAGGGACATTTTTTTTGGGGGGGGGGGGGGGTTGCACTGCTTTGCATTCTGTTTTTTTTCCTTTCATTTGCCCAGAAGAAGACATCTGAGGATCTGATCCCTCACCAAAGTGTGTTTGTTAGTTGTTGTCTGTGTGCGTGGAGTGTGTGTGTGTGTGTGTGTGTGTGTGTGTGTGTGTGTGTGTGTGTGTGTGTGTGTGCGCGCTCATGTGTGTGTGTTTCTATCTTTGTATATGTGCCTGTTTCTGTGTATGTATACAAACACACACACACACACACACACACACACACATATATATTTTATATATATATATATATATATATATATATATATATATATATATATATATATATATATATATATGGGTCACCTTCAGATGCCCGAAATCGCATTTCACCGACACAGAATCCGACGGGTCGAAAACACCGACAACGCAGATGACCGACAAGGTGAGAACCCGACGGACTCGGTAAGTGTGCGATAGAGTGAGGGATTTAGTGTTAGGGAGCGGACAGGTAAGTGTGCGATAGTGAGGGACTGTGGGTTTAGGGGTGGGTTAAGTGAGTTAGGGTTAGGGTGCAGGTAGGGTGTGTGTGCGATAGTGAGGGACTGTGGGTTTAGGGGTGAGTTAAGTGAGTTAGGATTAGGGTGCAGGTAGGGTAAGTGTGCGGTAGTGTCGGACCTTAGGGTTAGGGTTTGGGTTAGGGATAGTGGATATGTTATGTAGTGTACTGTGTTGTTTACGTGTAGTGTGTTGGTGTAATGGTATTCGGTGTTTTGCATTGTCGGTATTTTTTGTTGTCGGTCTTTTGGTGTCGGTGATTTGTGTGTCGGCGGTTTGGCGTTTCGGGCATCTGAAGGTGATCCATATATATATATATATATATATATATATATACTGTATGTGTGTGTGTGTGTCTGTTGTCTGTCAGTCTGTGCTTCTGTATGTCTAATCATGATTCAAAACACCAAAAACAAACTTGGAACAAACAGCTTGCTAAAAGCTGGAAATACAGACACCAGAATTGTACTTAAAGGAAAATTCCTTTGAATCCTTTTAAAATCACTGTTCATAGATTTAAAATCAAATCCTTTTATTTATATACAAAACAGAAAAATAAAAGTGCACTGTTTAAACATGTACAGCAAAACCTTACCCACTGTTTTGAATTCATCATTCTTGAACAAATTGCAGTGAATGAAAGATTGGGACCTTGGACTTTAACCCTTGAAAAGCATGAACTTTATTGGTAACTTTATTTGAATGCTCATCTCCCACCAGGTTTTAATGA